>NC_056731.1:1372160591-1372250591 GCF_019279795.1 Protopterus annectens
CGGTATTATCCATGCTTAGGTCAGGTTTACATGTCAGGTATGACTGTTGACAAAGTTCAGTTTCAGGTGAGGTTGGATTCCTGTTTCACAGGTCTGGATATGTTACATGCAGGTATTCGTGGTAGGTGTAGTTATTCCATACTTGTGTGGTAGAGGCGAATAGCTAAGAAGTAGGTAGGTAGGTTGTGGGGGTGACATTGTAACTGCATAGTAGCCCATAGGTATAATTGGATGGGGAGCAATAGGGAAGGTATGTCAGATGCTGGGATTTGTATGCGAGGCAGGACAAGAGGTGTCGGTATCACTAGTTGATGTAGTGGTATAGAGTGTGAAGTGGGGGGGGGTTCACAAGGTGATGAGCCTGTGCTGCTCCAGGTGTGCTTGTGGTGTTCCTTCGTGTGTTAGTTACATTTGTCCTGTGGGACAGCTGTGATACTACATGTGGGTTGGGGTTCCAGATACTGGTAATATAGTGGGGGAAGAGGGTATCTCCTACGTGTACCCATAGACATTAATAGAAATGGAACAGGGGCTGATAGGTACGTGGTGTGCATGAGGCACAAAGGGGGGTGTTAGTAGGGGAATTATCCAGGGATGTGCAGGATGGCTGCAGGGAAGGTCCACAGCTGGCCATGTTGTCTACGGCAACAGCTGTGCATATGCACTACATTTGGTGTTTGCATTGGACACTCACACCCCTGGGTGGGAGTGAGGACTACAATAATACCTTGTGATGCCAATTACATCGGCTTACATGCCTATAGTGGGGTGTTGCGACCATGTGTTCATAGGTGTTGTGTAGTGGGTTAAGCAACAACACATAAGGTTATACCATATTTTGCCACGTAAACTGGACTGTGCTGAGGTGGGACCCATATCAGGAATGGCTGCCCATTAGGCTAAAGCATGCCTGTCGACTGTACTGAATCCGCGGCCTATCCAGAGTTTGTTTCATAATATTGATGTGTTCCTCTTACAGTCTGCACATGTCTGGCAAATACCTGAGAACTGACGCCATTAAATACAGACTAGTAATTGGGTTTAAGACTCCACATCCTTCAGACGAGTCATGCTAATGCATAACATATTATTCTATCAGCTTTCTAAGGTTGTAAGTGGAATATGTGCTTTCTGTCCCTATTTGTCCCCCCAACGGTTTATGTTCTGTCCAGTGGTTTTGCTCTTAGAGGTTGAGAGGTATGGGCATAAGCTTTGCCCAATTCACAATATTACTTACATCCCCGGGGCGGTCCGAATACAACTGCACCAGCCAACACCTGCACACCTAGGCCCATAATTGCATACCCATAGTTCCCCCCACCTGTCCCTCCTCTACAGCACTCATCCTTACTGCGGTTGCAGGTGGGGTCTAACCACACCACTACACACTGCCCACTCTCCACGTGTCGGGACCCATGTTGTACGTTGTCTCGACCAGTGGATCATCAGGCTTGTACAACCTACTGGTCCATGTACGTATACAGCCTGGTTAGTTAAATCATTACAGGGACTGACTCCAGTGATCATTAATTTTTGGCATGTCCCACAGGGGACATTGATGTCTTTGTTTCAAGATTAGACTTGGCAGGTCTCTCCCACTGGTAGTATCCTGCCTGTAGTCTGGGAAGCAGTGGTGTGTTTACTTGTATAGTGTGTTTGTATGTTTCACCTGTCTAGGTGGGGGAGGTTGATGCTATGTGTTACACGTTTCTTGATTGGACCCCTCACCCCCATTGGCACGGCCTGTGAACATATGTAATCCTTAACTGGTGTAACATGTCTATTTATATAGATCTATATATATATATATATATATATATATATATATATATATATATATATATATATATATATATATCTGCTGTATACTACTATTTAATAAATAGTTTTCTAGTCCTGAGGTGCTTTTCTCCCCGGGTCTCTGCTGTAAATGAGCCAAAAGCTCAGCCAGACTTACCCGGTTAACAGATATAATTTAAATACATAATTCTCTTAACATCCTAGCTATATATATGTGTATGCTTACACACACATATATACATATATATTTCTACATATCTATATACATATATATTTATATATCAGTATTTATATGCACATATATATATATATATATATATATATATATATATATATATATATATATATATGTCTAACGACATATGGATGTATGGGTGTCTGCATATGTATATATCTATATGTGGGTATTTAATTATATTCTGTCTCTGTATGTACACAATTGTACTATGGAGAGGGGGAGGTTTCACTCCATGTAGGTATGGGAATGTATACACACACACCTCTACAGTTGTACATCTACATCTGGTTATTCCGTTCTTTGCCATGTACAATAGACTGTGCTGCAGTGAGACTCGTAGTGGGAGTGGCTGTCCATTGGGTGGCAGCCCTGGCTTTGCACACTATTGCTTACATCCCTGGGGCTGTCCATATAGACCCACTCAAGCCAACACCTGCTCAGCTAGGCCCATAATTTCATACCCATAGTTCCCAAACTGCACATCTTCTTCGCCACTCTTCCTTACTCTGGGTGCAGGTCGGGTCTGGCCACAACAGTACACTGTAGCCACTGCCCACTTCTTGGGACCCATCACGTATGTTGTCTCGCCCCATGGATCATCAGGCTTCCCATACCTTGTACACTAGGAACATGCACGGCCTGCCGTTCGACATCGGTGTAATGGTAGGAAACCCAAAAATATTTGAATTTTTGGGTGTCCCACAAGGGACATACATGTCTTTGTTTCAAGATTAGACTTGACGGGTCTCTCCCACTGGTAGTATCCTGCCTGTAGTCCGGGAAGCAGTGGTGTGTTTATTTTTATTGTGTGTCTGCATGTTTCACTGGTCTAGCTGGGGGGGGGGGTGTTACATGTTTGTTGATTGGACCCCTCACCCCCATTTGCACGGCCTGTGAATATATGTAATTCGTAACTGCTGTATCTTATCCTAGCTATATACATGTGTATATTTACACACACACACACACACACACACACACACACACACACACACACACACACACACACACACACACACACACACACACACACACACATATATATATATATATATATATATATATATATATATATATATGTATATATATGGGAACACTACTAAATCTCAAACTTTTGAAATCTCGAATTTCAAAAGCTCGAGACCATGTAGCCGAAACCGCACACTACCGAAAGACCAGAAGCGCGAAATTCATAATCTCGATGGTAAGGGATTTTGAGTTAGCGCTTCTGGTGTTGCGGTTCAGGTAAGTATGTGTGTGTAAGTGTGTTTGTGAGGGGCTTTAGTGTGTGTGTATGTGTGTGTGTGTGTGTGTGTGTGTGTGTGTGTGTGTGTGTGTGTGAGGGGCTATAATGTGTGGGTGTGAGTTTGCCTTGTGTGTATGTCTGTGCGATCTTGGAGTTGGAATATTAAAGTGGGGGGTGTGGGGGGCACTGCCCCCCACATGGGGGGGTGCAGGGGGGTAAAGCCCTCCTGCTTAACTTTAGTGTAGGGTGGTTTGTTTGGTTATGGGGGGAGGCTGTTTATATGTTTGTGTGTGTGTGCTGTATGTATGTAGTACTTTCGCAATTTTGAATTTCGCGCTTTTAACATGTCGGTAATGTGGGCTTGGGGATTGTGTAGTTTCGGTATTAAGTAGTGATTCCATATATATGTATATATATATATATATATATATATATATATATATGTATATATATATATATATATATATACATACACACATTAATATATCTGTATATGTATGCATACATGTATATATTTATATATTGCTGTATCTATATATCTAACAACATATGGGTGTATGAGTGTCTGCATATGTATATATCTCTATGCGGGTATTTATATGTATTCTGTCTCTGTATGTATACATTTGTACTATGGAGAGGGAGAGGTATATCTCCATGTAGCTATGGGTAGATATACACACACATACCTCTACATATATACATCTACATCTGGTTATTCCGTTCTTTGCCATGTACATTAGACTTTGCTGCAGTGGGACTCGTAGCGGGTGTGGCTGCTCATTGGGCGATGCCTCTGCCCAATAAACACTTTCGCTTACATCCCTGGGGCTGTCCGTATAGACCCACTACAGCCAACACCTGCACACCTAGACCCATAACTAGCTACCCATAGTTACCCCACCAACACCTCCTCTACAGCACTCATCCTTACTCTGGGTGCAGGTTGGGTCTGAACACACCACTACACTCTGCCCACTCTCCACTTCACGGGACACATCTCATATGTTGTCTCGACCCATGGGTCATCAGGCTTTCCCACGCTTGTATTCTGGGTATGTACACACCCTGCACAGAAAGGTTGTTACACTGGCTTCCTCCCATAATATGACATTTTTTAGGGGCGTCCCGCAAGGGACGCTCCTGCCTGTGTTCCAAGATTAGATTTCACAGGTCCACTGTCTACCCCCCTGGTTGTATCCTGCCTGTGGTCTGGGGAGCAGTGGACTATTTACATTGTTTGTCGGTTTGTGTGTATGTTTCCCCTGTCTGGCTGGTGGGGGTAGGTCATGCTACATGTTACATGATTCTTGCTTGGGCCCCTCACTTCCATTGGCATAGCCTGTGAACATATGTCATTCTCGTGTGCTGTTTCCTATCATAGCTATGTCTGTGTATATCTACGCACACACACACACATATATGTATATATATATATATATATATATATATATATATATATATATATATATGTATATATATATATATATATATATATATATATATATATATATATATATATATATATATATATATATAGATATATAAATAAAACCATGTGGATGTATGGGATGTATGGCCTTAATCTCACTTATCTATTGCTATGATGGCTTAGTGGTTAACTACTATAACTATAGTGTATAGGGTCCTGGGTTTGAGCCTTGCAGAGGCAGTTTATTTTGTTGCTGGGCAGAACATGGGCCATTGGATCCAGAGTGATTAGGCACTTTAAAGCAGTTCTAAGCAGGTTTGCATGGGTTTGCACAATGGTAAGCACTGCTAACCTCCGGTTACAGTTTCTTACACTCAGTTTCTACTTTGCTTAATCTGTGTGGGCAATGTTACCCCCACGCAAATGCATTTGCACATGCTTAACGCTGCTTATTTGTGCTTAGACCTGCTTACTTCTGCCTTATTCATTATGACAGTTACACTTCACATGTGCATTTTATGCAGTATTCCAGTTCACATTTAAATGTTAGTATGTAGGTTATACGGCAAAACGATGTAAAATTATGTTCATATACAGATTTCCAATGGAAAATTATTTGTGCTGCAGTGGGACTCTAATCAGGAATGCCTGTTCATTAGGTGGATGCTCTAACCACTCCACTATTGCTGTGCTGCTTCATTTGCATATATGTTCCTTGTTATCCTCTTCAGCCTTTTTAGCCACTTTAACCATAGCTAAGCGATGGGCAAACCCGTGCACCTATGGTTAGCTGTACTCGGGGTTTTAAAAAACAAATACAAGGGTTTTTTCATTTTATTTCAATGTACTGTTGCTGTTGAACACATGAGGACTGTTGGTGAAGATATGCAGACACCTATGAGCGGTTTCGCTCATTTATTTACACTTTCTTCTGTTCTACTTTGCAGGAGCGTGTTTATTCTGAGAGCTCAGCTCTCAGACATGCCCCCTGCACTTGTCCACACTCAGTGTAGGATTTGGAGCTCTGGCGGTGCACCTTCATTATTATGTATGGCATGCTGCCGTCCTCCTCTTCAACTGCCACTTACGTGCTGGACTAGTTTAGTCCTGCACGGCAGATTAGTGAATCCGGGGGAGGGTTATGGCATGTTTAGACAGAGAGCTGAGAGAGAAAATCTGATTGAAGTAAGGAAGTGAATGAAAAAGATGGAGTAAGGAGGTGTAAGGTATGAAACGATACTTGTTTATATTTATGAATGCAGTTTATCCTGCATTTGAACAAGAACAGAGACAGATTTTGGTTAGGAAGTCTTTCAGAATGGTTTTAAAGGACTGGATGGAGGGCATTAACCTGATGGATACAGGTAAGGAATTCCCTGTCTTAGCAACATGGTGCAGACCATGCTTATCTGGTTAGTGGACAGAGATGAGTTTTTGGTCATTGGATCGTAATAATCAAATGGGAAAAAGTTGTATAGGATGGTATTTAGTGCTGGAGAAGTAGATGGATGTTGGATAATTCTATAAGTGGTAAAAAGCTGTGTATATGTTAGGTGATGGAGTAGTTGTAACCAATATAGGCTTTTTAATGATATACAGTGGTGGGTTCTCAAAGGGTATTTGCTGCAAATTTAGGCACTTTATTATACCATTGTTCAGGTTTTGCTTTTTGTGATGCCTGGAAGTTAGTAATGATGAGGGTGCAATAGAGTAGAAGGTAAGTAGTGGCAAGTGCAGTTTTAGTTGCATTGGTCAGAATGTTTTTGGCTCTGTAAAGCATACCAATACTTTTGTGTTTTGTTTATGCAATTTTGCATATGCAAGTCAAATTTAAGATTGTCATTTTTATTAATCCCTGATAATTTGCTGTGAGAAGTGACTTCAATGATTGTATTGTTAAGGCAAAGAATTTAAAATTTTGTTTTTTTTCATGAGAGAGGAATTTGGGAAAAAAATGAAGTTTTTTTTGGGGGGTGGGGGTGGGGGTGAGCATGACCTGTGAGTTACAAAGACATGCATCAGTGGTTATTAAAACTTCCAGAGTAATTTTGTTTGAGAGTGGTGACTGGGAGGTAGGCAGAGAGGGTTTAGTGTCATTTTATTGAGTAATACCTATTAGAAATGTAGCTTTTGAACCATAACAGGGTGGGATTAGTTAGACCTAATAAGGATGTTTGAAGTAGAAGTTTGCTGTGACAAGTTGTACTGAATGTTTAGACAAACCTAGAAATAAGTAGGAGACTAGGTTGTTGTTATTTCAAGCTTTATACTCAGTATCTATGAAACTTAGAAGTACAGTGCTAGTACTATGGGAGGGACGGAAACCATGATGTGTGTGAGGGATAGGAGGTCTTCCTGCAGTAAATAGCTTAGTGATTGTTTTGAAATAATTTTTTTCAAGTATATTGGAGAGGGGGGGATAAGACTGCTATAAATCTAAAATTGGTAGTCTGATGAATTTCCTTCTTTGTGTAGAGGGGTAATGTGTGATTTTTTTCCAGAGAGAGGGAACATGAAATTCCTGAACTGACCATTATGTAAGGAATGAGACAGGCTCGGCGATACTATTGATTGCCATTTTAAGGTACTCACTTGGGATGTCATCAACTGAAGTAGAGCATGGTTTGTGTTTGTTTAAGAGTAGTTTTATATATGGTGTGGGCACAAGTCTGAAGGTGAAAGTGGATGTGGTGGGGAAACCTTGGTTAGGTACGCTATGCTATCTATGAAATAAGACTTGAATACTATTGCAGTTTTGAGTGGTGAGATACTGGGAGAGGGATTAGGGATGACATTTTTAAAGGGATGTAAGATTTCATTAATGTCTGAGCAGAATTTTTTAGAGTTGTGTTTACTATGCTCGATTCCAAAATGATGGACAGCCTATTCTTGGCAAGTATGAATGAATTAGAGTATAAAGATGACAGCAATTTTCTAACAATTGACGTCGAAGACCTATATACATGCATCCCCCATCAGGTCAGTATTGAGTGGGTAGCTACGATAATGAAAAAACATGGAGCTCCAAGTAAGGATATAGCCCTGGTAATGGAACTGTCAGATCTCACTCTTACTAATAGTTATTTTATGTTTGAAAACAGGTTCTATTTACAAAAAGTAGGCTTAGCAATGGGCTCTCCATGTGGGGCCAGTGTGGCCAATTTAGTTATGGCCTACTGGGAATCCAATTATGTATTTAGGGAAGTGAGTGAGGCAGAGTGTTTACTATACTATACTAGATTTTTAGACTATATTTTCATTTTAATTAATGGTGATGAACATACAGAAAATGAATTAGTAAACAAATTCAGTACTACTACTGATTTTTTACAGTTCACTTACAATTTTAGTACTGAGGCTATATCATATTTGGACATTTGGTTAGTTAAGAACAGAGAGTTACATGTTTTTACTGCCCAAATGTTTAGGAAAGCAACATATTCAAATTAATTTCTTCATTTTTCCAGTTGTCACCCCTTCCATAAAAAAAGGTTGGTTATTAAGGGCCAGCTGGTGAGTGCCTCACGTATTTCTAGCTTGGATGATGACTTTAACAAAAAATGTTTGTTTTTGAAGCAAATGTTTTTCATCGTGGCTATCCCGAATATTTACTAGACTCTTTAATAGAGGAAGTTACGTTTAAAAGAGAAAAGTTGTTGTTGAAACCAATTTTATGGGTCAAACCCCCACCAGATAGTGGTAGTATTACATCAGAATTGGTAACTAACAATTTTATTATTGGGCAGCCTGTACAGAAAGAGCAACATTCCCAATGTAGTTTTACCACAACCTTCAATGTTCAAAGTAACTCTATAGTTAGAATAGTACGCAAAAATTGGGACTTGTTCAGATCTAATCATGTCCTGTTTGAACAGTTGGGGTGTAAACCTTCAATAGTATTCAAAAGGGGGAGCAATTTGAAGAACCTTTTGGAGAAGCGCTATATAACGTTGCCTAGAATTATAGGAATGTTCAAGTGCAAAAACTGCAATTATTGCAAACATATTGATGTCACCAATTATTTTGTAATCAATGGGCAACATTTTAAATTAAAATTAAAATACAATTGTAATACTAAGTTCATTGTCTATCTGGCAAGATGCACAGTTTGTCCCACATTCTATGTGAGTAAAACGGAACTAAAATTCCGTGAAAGAATATATGAACATCTTTATGCCATTGGTCACAATAAAATGGACAATGCCTTAGCAAAACATGCCCATTTGAATGTGCATCACCAATTCAAGTTTCTGGTTATCGATCATTTTACATATGATATTAGGGGTGATCCAGCTTCCTTTTAACTGGAAGAATTGGAATTATTATGGCAGTTGAAACTAAATGCATTTCATTTTCCTGGTCTAAATGAATCATGTTCTATTATGAGTATTTTAAAGCTTAAAAGTTTACAAAGATAGAATTTCCTTGTAATTTATTTTATTATATAATTTCTTAATATGGTACTATTTGAAGAAAATTTAGCAAGGTATATTTTCTATATATACTCATGTAATTTTTATATATATTTATGTGCATTTTTGATATTTTTTAGATTTTATGAGGTTTTATACGCATACAATATTAGAGGCTTGAGTGAAAGTTGTTGTTGGCTTAATGATTAATTAACATCACAGTTTCCCACACTTTTAAATTGAGATCCTATATAAGAATGCATAATTGGTTGTATTTTTTACTTCTGAAGAAGTTTGCTAGTGAGCAGACGAAAAGCGCTTAAAGTCTTTTTTATTTTGGTTTTATATTAAATTTCATGTGCAGACTCTACAGCCATTTGGTCTTTTGTGTTTTAACAGTTTTCGTGCCTTGGATTTTACTATGGGAGGGACGGAAACCATGATGTGTGTGAGGGATAGGAGTTCTTCCTGCAGTAAATAGCTTAGTGATTGTTTTGAAATAAATTTTTTCAAGTATATTGGAGAGGGGGGATAAGACTGCTATAAATCTAAAATTGGTAGTCTGATGAATTTCCTTCTTTGTGTAAAGGGGTAATGTGTGATTTTTTTTTCCAGAGAGAGGGAACATGGAATTCCTGAACTGACTATTCTGTAAGGAATGAGACAGGCTCGTCGATACTATTGATTGCTATTTTAAGGTACTCACTTGGGATGTCATCAACTGAAGTAGAGCATGGTTTGTGTTTGTTTAAGAGTAGTTTTATATATGGTGTGGGCACAAGTCTGAAGGTGTAAGTGGATGTGGTGGGGAAACCTTGGTTAGGTACGCTATGCTATCTATGAAATAAGACTTGAATTCTATTGCAGTTTTGAGTGGTGAGATACTGGGAGAGGGATTAAGGATGACATTTTTAAAGGGATGTAAGATTTCATTAATGTCTGAGCAGAATTTTTTATAGTTGTGTTTACTATGCTCGATTCCAAAATGATGGACAGCCTGTAAGCACACTGACAGTGCAGCTCCTGCATTCCTAAACTATAATCTGACTTCAAACCAGCGCATTGCTTGGGAAAAGTATACCAAGCATCAATGGATTAAAACAGAAATACGAGTACTTACCTGTTTCATCTTTATTTTTCAAAAATTCTCTCATTCTGAAGGAAAAATAATTACTTGTTGGAAACAGAGCCCTGAACCGCATGGTGTGGATTCTTCAAGACCAACAGACCTAATAAGAGGAAAGTAAGAAGAAAAACAACTTTCATAACAAGACTTATCATTTAAAATTCTGCACTGCTACTAGAAATCTCACTATACAAGATTAATGGAGAATCATCCAGATCGGATGGAAACTGTAATCACAAAAAACAAACTGTCTGCAATTACTACTCCTGAGAAAGAAACCACTTCAAAAAGGCAAAAAATTAACAAGCAACAACAAGAAGCTGGTAAAATGTGTCAAAGATTAAAACAGGAACAACCTTTAACACTTGAGGATCTGAAAACTGCTTTACAACCTTTACAGACAGAAGTGCAGGGTTTCTCTCATAAGTTAACTACATTTGGCTCTACTCTGGACCAAATTGTGTTTAGGCTAGAACAAAATGAAGCTAAAGTTATGGACAATGAGCTAAAAATAAATGAACTGCAACAAAAAGCACAAACCAATGACACCATAATTAAAGAATTACAACAAAAAATGCTAGACTTGGAAGCTAGAAGCCAGAGAAATAATTTTATCATAAGAGGTATTCCAGAGATCTTTTATAATCCACAACTTATTCCAATAATAAAATAAATACTAAGCTCTCTTCTGACTAATAAAGATCTCCTGGATGAGATAGTGATTGAAAGAGCCCACAGAGCTATTAAGCATACACAGACAAGTGATCTTCTAAGACAAATCTACATCAGACTGCTTAATTCAGCACATGTTCAACAGATACTGTCAGCTTATAAAGTTAAAAAGAATGTTACATGGAGAGCACATAAAATTACGATTACTCAAGATCTTCCTTTAGAAATTAAACAAAATCGACAGAAACTCAGTAAATACTGCAATTACCTCATTGAAAATAAGATTTGTTTCCAAATGAAATATGCTGCAACTTTAACATTTTATTACAAAGAAGAAAAAATATCCCTGGAAACAGCTGACCAGGCAAAATCCACCTTTCTGCATCTCTTCAAAATAAATCCTGTCTGGGGGGGCGTGGCCAAGGATGAACACAGGATAGCAGCAGATTTCTTCAGCTCCACCAATTTCACTGCACTGACAGGAAATAATTACTTTAAAAATTAATTTATGAAGTAATTTTCTTTCTAAATATGTTTGATTTATCTATTTCTTGAATAATATCTAAAAAAGAAAGAAAATTTAAAAAATATTCCTGTCAGAAATCACCTTGGAAATTTTCCTGTCAGTTTCTCTGTTTGAAATGAGTTCCAGTAAGACAAACTCTCAAGATTCCAGCATCAAGAAAGAACTTCAGTCTCTGATATCTACAATCCAGCAACTTACTGCTAAGATGGATAAACTGGATACTAAAATTGATACCTTCATAGAAAAAACTACAAAACAAATAGACTTGTTACATATAGACTTGCAACAACAGAAGACCCAGATTACAGGCATAGAAGAGACTGTAAATGACATGGAAAATAGAATCCAAGAAGAGGAAATCAACATTGAGTTTTTGCTGAAACAAAATACACATCTACAAACAAAGCTTGATAACCTGGAAAATAGATCTAGGCGCAATAACATTAGGATTTTTGGACTGCCAGAAAATATTGAAGGTAACAATATTACTTCTTTTTTAACAACATGGCTCCCTAAAACTTTAGACTTGCCAGAAGCTTTTTCTTTTGGTATCGAAAGAGCCCATAGATCTATAGCTAATATTAACTCTAACAAAAAGTATCCTAGATCAGTTATAGTTAGATTTCTATCATCTTTTGATAAAGAGATGGTTCTTAAATCTGCTTGGGCTAAAGCTCCTGTTAAAATTAATGAGACAACTGTGCATTTTGACAATGACTATTCTTCCTTGGCAATAACTAAAAGAAAAGTTTTTCTGCCATTAATAAGGGAGCTTAAAAAAGCACAGTTTAAACCATACCTTCTGTTTCCTGCAAAGCTAAAAATCTATCTTCCTGATGGTCCTAAAATTTTTGATGACTTAGACTCTGCATTGCTGTTTATCAAAAAAAATAAGATTTTGGATAAAATAGAGGAAATGGAATGGGCTAGTCCTTCATTAAAGAGGTTGGCAACAGAAACTTCATGGAAGACTTCAGAGAAGAAAAAGAGACTAAAAAACAAATGACTTGTTCTATGTTTTTTTTTCTTTTTTTTTTCTCTCTTTTTTTTTTCTTCACTATTAATCTTTTTAAATATAGCTACTGCATTTTCAGAAAGCACAAATATTCTGAAAAAGATTTAATCAAAGTTATTTTCTGTGCACAAAGAACTGTTCTTGTTTCATTATCAGTCAAAATATCTGATGAACTAATAACAAGCTATCATTCAATATGTTTCTCTTTCTGACAAAGAGAATTAAGGTCAGTAACTTGATACATTTTTTTTTCCTTTTTCTTCTTTTTTTTATTTTAAATAATGACATTCTATTTAGATTATGCAGTGGGTAAGGGGTGGGGGAGGGCAGGGAGAGAAGTGTAATGAAAATATGATTAATGGAATAATAACTTATTTATTCCTTGTAAAAAAGTATATATGTTGTTTAAATGCTATTGCTAATTATACTTCCTTGATTATATTGCTTATACTTGTTCACAAATAATTTGTCATGCTTTAATTAATAATAATTAGAACTAAATAATAGTAAATAGTATGTTTCATATCCATCTTTATTAATATAAACAGCAAGTAATGTTCCATTGTAAATACTTTTTATAGCTTCCTTTTTCATTTTTTTATCTTTTCTTTTACTCTCTTTTTATTTTCTACTCTCTTTTTTTTCTTTTCTGTTCTCTTTCTTTATTTTCTTTCATATTAATATATTCACATGCTTTTGATCATATTGATACAGTAAATAATAAGATTTGTATAAAAATTGAATTGGGGCATAAATAACTAGTTCTATTACATATTAATAACTGTGGGCTTAGTTTCACTTTCATAGAGGCTGTAATTACTTGTAAAATACTTCGCGAAGGTTTTGTTATGTTTAGCTTCATTTATATTGCTAAATGAATGTCAGTCACTTGTTTTTAACAAAATTCCCGCCAGAAAGTTAAGGGAGACAATTTGGGATGTGGGTTACCTCGTGAATAGTGTCCTTGAGTTGTTTTAAAAGCTTCAACACTCAGAATTCACGCAGAGAAGCTGAAAGCAGTCAATTTGAACTTTGACCCCTGAATTCACACTGACACATCGCAGATTCATGAAGAACACTCTACCAGGAAGTAGAACTGCTGCAATTACGACTCTGCGATGGAAAACAAACTCTATAACATTTAAATGTGAGTTATCTTTTATAACTACTTATCTATTCATGTTATAATTTATAAAATATGAAAGTTATAATGATTTTAAATGATTAAGTATCTCATAGTAAGCAAATGTGATATTTTAGAAGGCATAGAAAGTGAAACATTTATACATGTGTTTTTGAAAGTTTACTTGACTGCAACATATTAATGTATGTAAAAACTTATGACTTAAACATATACTTTGCTATAATTCATTTGATTTATCTGACTGACAAGCATAAATATCTTTATGACTCTATTTTGGAAGAAGTTGTCATGTGACATATTTTAAAGTAGCAGTTCAGATATACAAAATACAGATGACTTTCTTCACAATAATGCAAGTATTTCTGAGAATTTACATAGCTATGCAGTATGATTTATCATAATTTTTATAAATATAATATTTTATTTTACTGGCAATAATAAGTATGAGAAAGAAAGCTCTGATACAGGTAATTTAAAGTCTTTTGGAAGCTGTTAACTGCATTTCTATGACAGAAAATAGGTACATCTTAATATATGTAATGCCTGAACCATAATAGCCAAAGTTATTGATTTAAATGAGCACCAGAACTTATTTTTACAAACTTTGAATAAATTAATATGTAGATATGCCCTCCTTTTTTTTTCTCTCTCTCTCTCTCTCTCCCTCTCTCACGTCTTTTATTTCTTTTTCTCTTCTTGGTTCCTAATATCAAGTTTATTTGAATGCTATTTGAGTATAAATGTATTATATTAAATAGATGTACATAGCAGTATGAATTGTTTTTAAAAGTTTCTATTTGTTTATATGATGCTGATTTATCAAATGTGTAGCTTTGTCTTACCAGATAATCTAATTGAAAGTTGTTAATTTAAGTTAATAATAACTAGTATTACATTGATAAGGTGGCAGCTGAGGTACTGCTGCTTAGGGTAGGGGGTTAACTTGAGTAGTATGTACTACTCTAAGTTGGAGTTTTTAACTCCAGGCTGGGTGCAAGGTTTAATCCTTACATTATTTTCTTTTGTTCACTGTATACATTTTGTAAACTCATTGTCACTACAAACAAAATTTAATCTTATACAAAAT
This sequence comes from Protopterus annectens, assembly GCF_019279795.1. NCBI lineage: Eukaryota > Metazoa > Chordata > Ceratodontiformes > Protopteridae > Protopterus > Protopterus annectens. Next base: position 1,372,175,290 of record NC_056731.1, read on the forward strand.
CCCATAAGAGATTTAATAAATACAGCTATATCTAAAGGTACACCTAAAGGAGGAGGTATAACATTACTTATTTTGTTAATTGTTATTTTGATTATAAGTTTTATATGTTTTAAAAATGCCAAATGACTTCTCTAAAAGGAATTTCTTTAAACATTAATGGACTGAATAATCCGTGTAAAAGGGCAAGCCTAATAAGATACATTAATTTACATAAGGCCAACTTAGTATTCCTTCAAGAAACTCATCTCCTGAAAAAAGATATTGATAAATTAGCCACAAATAAATATACAGTATTGGTTAGTTCAGAGCATACTCAGAAAAAAAAAGAGGAGTGGCTATTTTATGGAATAAAAGTATGCCTATTCCTAAAACTATTAAGTCTTATCAGGATGATAAAGGAATGTTTTGTATGGTTACAATACAAATTAATGGGAAGACTTATACATTAATCAATGTATATTGGATACCTGGAATTGGTATTGATACAGTGAAATACCATCTTGATAAGATCATATCATTCTCTATAGGAGATATTATTTTGGCAGGTGACTTTAATTGTATCCTACATGAAAATGATACTACTACTATAGGGAAAAGGAAAATTACATCTAATGCAAAACATTTAAAGGATTTTGTTAATTCTTATCATTTAAATGATATTAATAATCAGATAGACTCAAAATCATTACCATACACCTTTTTTTCTAACAGATACAAAACTTATTCAAAAATAGATAAGAGACTTTATTTCTAACCAGATGGTAACAGAATTTATTAACTCTAAAATCATTTCATGTCCTATATCTGATCATAATTCAATTGTTTTTGAGTTCATGATAAAAAATACTTACAATGTTCAGATCAAAAGGATACCAGCATACTTAACTCAACTAAAAGAATATATACTTTCAGAAGTACAACATTTTCTAGACATAAATAATACTCCTGAAGTCTCCATTGTTTATGTTTGGGATGCTTTAAAATCATATCTATATGGACAAAGTATCAGATGGTATAATAATAAAAGGAAATCTTGGGATAAGGAATTGTTAGATATTCAAAGTAAATTAGACTCTTATAAACATAATAATAAAGAAAATATTATGGATAAGAAAGTCATTGAAGAAATAAACAAACTAAATGAGAAATACAAAGAAATTTTAACTCATAAAGTTAAAATAACTTTAGAGAAATACAAGTTTTGTCTTACTCAATAAGCCCCAAATACTTACATAGACTTAACAAAACAAAAAGGTTGAATAAGCAAAATCATATCAAAGAAATTTTCTCTCTAAGGAAAAAGAAGAATGTTTCTAGTCTACCAGAAATACTAGATGAATTTAGAAATCACTTTCACAAAATTAATCATAATAACATTAACATGGAACCTAAAGATAAAATAAAGGAATTTATAACTACAAACATGAATAAAAACTTAATAAACATCAGATTAAACTATTGGATAAAAGTATTTCATATACAGAGGTTGTTACACAAATAAACAAGCTTAAATCAAACAAAGCACCAGGTAATGATGGTATTATACCAGAGATATATAAAATTCTTTCTAAAAGTACATACTCATTAATACATAAGGTTTTTATTTTGGCCCAAACTGAGCTAATAACCCCCCATCTTGGCAATACACATTTATTTCACCAATTTTAAAACCTAATAAAGACCCAACTAGATGTACTTCATATCGACCCATTTCATTACTTAATGTTGATTATAAAATGTTTATGAGCATTTTTGCTGATAGATTGAAGACAATCATCCCTGGCATTATAGATATAGATCAGACAGGCTTAATTGTAAATAGAAATACTTTTGATAATATAAGGAGAACTCTTACATTAATTGATTTTGCAAATAGGAGAAAGAAAGATTTAACACTTATTAATCTCGATATAAGTTCAGCATTTGATTCAGTAATTTGGGACTACTTGTTTACCTTACTGAAGTGCACAAACTTCTCAGATGCATTTGTAAATCTAATTGAGCATCTATACAAAGGAGCATTGGCTTATATTAAGATAGGAACATATGTTTCACAAAAAATACCCATTTTTAAAGGTACAAAACAAGGGTGTCCACTCTCTCCATTATTATTCACTTTAATAATGGAGCCTTGGGCTAATCTGATCAGAAATAGTACTGATATAGAGGGATTTGAAATATCTGAAAATACAACATCTAAAATTCAACTTTTTGCAGATGATGTTCTAATTACATCAGCAGGATCTAATTCTTCTATGCAGTCTCTATTTGATAAAATGATGAATTTTAAAAGTATTTCTGGTTTAATATTCAATGAAGAAAAAACTAAAATACTACCTATATATACACGGAAAAATGTTCTCAGTGATTTTACTAAATATGTACCCAATTCAGGTCAGATAACTTATCTAGGTATAATATTAACTAAAGATATTAAATCTATTATACATAATAATTATAATACCTGTCTTCTTAATATACAAAATCTTTTCAATACCTGGAATAATATGTTTTTTACTATGGAAGAGAGACTTACAATTATTAAAATGATAATATTCCCCAAGATATTATACTTAATACAATCAATAATACTCCCACCTACAAAAATAATTATAAAAAAATTAAATGCACTAATGTTAAATTTCCTATGGGTACCTAATAGACCTAGGATTGCATTAAAGAAACATACTAATAGCTGGTCTCAAGGGGGTATTTCTTTTCCAGACTTTAACTTATATACTATCTCTTCTATTGTAAAAGTTATTACTTTGTTAATAGATCAGTCATATGTTGCAAAATGGAAAGATTACTGGGAACTAATTAGTATTCACTTCATGAAAATCTCCTTAACACATAAAAATATGATTGTAAATAACTCCATGCTTTGGTTACTTAAAGAATTTTGTACTTCACCTATTACACCTAAATATATAGTTAGTTACCCATTAAACATTATTATTAGTTATCATAATTTTATATTCATGCATCCTAAATATAAGGAATGGAATTTTATTATATTTCCTATAATGTATACTCGAGGTATGCTTTTGTCATCCACTTCTGAAGGAACTCATTTAGCTACAGATAATGATCTAAAGTACTGGTATCAGTTGCTATCTGATAATAAAGTTAAAAATCTAGATTTCTTAAAACAAGAATTTGATCTAAGAGAAACTTGTTGGTTAGAAGTTCAGACCTTTAGACAACATCTCACTAATAAAATTGATCTAATGTCTATAACAGTTAAAGAATCTATTCCAACACTGATTGATTACTTGTTATTAAATTTACAACATAAAGTTTCTGATAAAAGTAAGCTTTCATACATACATAAAATTATCAGACAAGAAACTTTTTACAGTGTAGATACCTACTGGAATTATTTCACTTCCATTAATGGTGACCCACCAAATCAACAAGATAAACAATATATATTGGAATCTGCCTATAAAACTACGTCTTCCATTGTCTGGAGACTTTTTACATGGAAATTTTTACATAGATCCTTTTATACACCTTTGATAATGAATAAAATAAATAATAAAGACAATCTATGTAAAAGATGTAATGTAGAAATTAATGCTGACTGGGCTCACATGTTTTATGACTGTATAAAATTGAAAGAATATTGGCAGTCAATCAATGATTTTTTGCAGGCTCTTTTTACAGATAATTTCATTATTTCTGAATCTCTTATATTATTCAACACACCTGTACCTCAAAGTGTTAAAAAGGTTAAGCTTCCCTTGTTATGGTCTATTCTAGCAGTGGCTAGAAAAATAATAACCAGAAATTGGATTTCAGATACACCTCCTTCGTTCAATGAATTTAAAAATGTTATGACTATAGTGTGCCATATGGAATTGATGACAATAAAATCAAGAACTACTAGAAAAACATCTTATTATATTGTATGGGATACTTTACAAAACTTGTTAAAAAAATCTTAACTTCAATAGCATGGTATTTTAGTTTAATTAATTGATCTGATTGTAGTGGATGTCTTTGTAAATACTTTGGTTATTTTGTTGAATGTTATAATCATATCTATTTTAATTACTTGTATAAAATTGTTATGATATTTCTCTTGTATGTTAAAAACAATAAACTTGTTTTAAAAAAAAAATAAATCCTGTCTGAGACAACTCTTTTCATATCTTTTGATCCAAAAACAACATTTGGAAGGCTAATCAAGTGCTACAGCTCCAAAGAACTGCAGGATAGAAGAATATACCACTCTTATGGGAAACTTCAAGCAAATGTATGTGGGATGTGCTCTAAATAACTCTGCTTACCTGCCTGTAAAGAAAATGTTTTTGCTACACTGTAATACTTAAGGGGCTGTCTTTTAATAACTGCCGTTTACATTTAAAAGCTGGAAAGCTACCTAACACTGACTGCATAGAGAAATGACTTTAAAGTGCATTTACAGCTTACAAAAAAGGAGTGTTAAACTACATTTAAATAATGGGATATAACCTTTGATATAATAGGTTAATTAGTGCAAATACTAGACATTAGTAGTTTCAGTTAAAATGTATAATCATTATTCTACTGGCATAATCATTGAGTTGCTTTTAAGTGTGTCTATGAGCAAGGTACAAAAACATTTCTCTTTTTTTTCCTCTCTGTCAAGTAGATGGCACTGGTTAATTATTAATATATGAGTTTGCAATGATGTGCTTGTATGGCTTTTGTCAGTGCAGTGTTAAATGAAGTTTCCAATACATTTTAAAGAACCACAGTTAGTTGTTAGCAAAAATAATGCAAATGTTGTTGAATTTTAAAGTGCTGCCTTTTTTAAATGATTAAAATGTATAATCATTATTCTACTGGCATAGCCATTGAGTTACTTTTAAATGTGTCTATGAGCAAGGTACAAAAACATTTCTCTTTTTTTTCTCTCTGTTTGTCCAGTAGATGGCACTGGTTAATTATTAATATATGAGTTCACAATGATGTGCTTATATGGCATTTGCCAGTGCAGTGTTAAATGAAGTTTCCAATACATTTTAAAGAACCACAGTTAGTTGCTGTTAGCAAGAATAAGGCAAATAATGTTGAATTTTAAAGTGCTGCCTTTTCTAAATGTTTAAAATATATGATCATTATTCTAATGGCATAACCATTGAGTTACTTTTAAATGTGTCTATGAGCAAGGTACAAAAACATTTTTCACTTTTTTTCCCTGTTTGTCCAGTAGATGGCACTGGTTAATTAATAATATATGAGTTCACAATGATGTGCTTGTATGGCTTTTGCCAGTGCAGTGTTAAATGAAGTTTCCAATACATTTTAAAGAACCACAGTTAGTTGCTGTCAGCAAGAATAATGCAAATGTTGTTGAATTTTAAAGTGCTGTCTTCTTTAAATAGGTTCATAGGTTCATAGGTTCATACTACGCTATCTGCCCTAGGGCATTTATAAGCCTAGCCAGAGTGTGTTTGGCTTTCACCACCCATTTTAAATTAATTTTACTATGCCCTTTTTCGAGGTTAGTATACTGTGCCTCTGTCTAACAGTGACACAGAAGTGATACCCGGGGTAAACCTATAATCTCCTATCCACTCATCAAGATTCCTCTTGAAGGGAGTCAATGAGGGACTCTGCCTAACCTGGACTGGGATTTTATTCCAGAGTGAAGGGAGCCTCTGGGTTATGAATCTGTCCCTCCAGCATGTCATATTTATTTCAGTGCTGAAGTTCAAGTCTCTCGAGCATGTAGCTCGATGGGATTTGGATTTTCTGAGGTGCAGCATGTCCATAAATTCCAGGTTGGACATGGCTTTATACATCAGGCACAGATCGCCTCTGAGCAGGTGGTATGCCACTGAGTAGAGCTGGAGTGTCCTTAACCGGGCAACATATGGCATCTGTTTGAGCCCTTTGATCCTCTTGGCGAGGTACTTTTGGGGTCTTTCCAGTTGCTGCAGGTGTCTGGTAAGGTACATCCCAAAAGGGGCATTGTACTCAATTATGGGCCTGATGAGGGATGAGTAAAGAGGTACAATGACCTCCCCTGATCTAGATGTGAATCTCTTCATGATTAGGTGGGCTATATAAAATGTTTTTCTAACCACTTTGGCCACGTGGTTGTCAAATGAGAGATTGCTATCAACTTGGGTCCCCAGGTCCCTAATTACTTCTTCTGTACTTAATGGATTACCATCTATGTGGTAATTTGTGGGCACTTTGTTTTTGCCAAAGGGGATGACTATACACTTTTTGGCGTTTAGCTTGAGGCCATGGCTCTGGCACCAGTTGTCTGTTTCTATGAGGCCCTTTTGGAGGATACTTGTGTCAGCTGGAGAGTCAATTATGGTGCCCAGTTTGCAGTCATCTGCGAACTTGGTCAGCCACAGTCCTTCCGTGTTGGCCTGTACCTCCGAGAAATATGTACCGAACAAGAGAGTTCCCAGGACTGAGCCTTGTGGGATGCCACTTGTAACTGATTTGGAGTCTGACGTGGCTCCAGCAATTCTAACCATGTGGGTTCTGTCCTTGAGCCAGTTTGCAACCCATATAGTGACATAGGGGTTTATATTTAAGCTGGTGAGCTTATCTATAATGCCCGAGTGGGGTATTGTATCAAAGGCTTTTGCGAGGTCCAGGTAGGCTGTGTGGACCACCTTCCCCTCATCAGTGGACTTGGTGACTGTTTCAAAGAAATTGACCAGGTTTAAGAGGCAGGATCTGCCCTTAACAAAGCTGAACTGGATAGGATCCAGTGTCTGTAGGTTCCCAATATCTTTATTTATGAGGTCCATGATGATCCTTTCCATAGCTTTGCAGACCAAGCTAGTCAGGCTTATGGGGTGATAGTTTCCAGGATCCGTTGAGGCACCACCTTTGTGGAGAGGGACCACTGTTGCTTTTCACCACTCTTTGGGTACATATCCTGTAGTAAGGCTGAGATTGAACAGTAATTTTATGTTTGGGTTGTTTAGCTCTTCTTGGAGTTCATGTAGGACGCAGCCCGGGACACCGTCTGGTCCCATTGATGCTGTGTTTTTTGCTTTGGAGAGGGCGTCTCTTACCTGAGCATCTGAGATGTCAGGGGGGCAGCACTCTGGTGGAATAGATATTTGCCCTTTTGGTGGTGAGGGGGGAGAAGTTTGCGCTGAACCTGTCAGCTAGGATGTTGGCAATGTCTGTGGGTTTGGTGTATTTTTTGTCATTTTGGACTAATTCTGAGCATATCTAGGAATTCCCACCCAGGTTCCTAACATAACTAAAGAAAGCCTTGTGATTATCCTTAGTGTCCTGTGCAATTTTTCTGTCGAAGCTGGCCTTAGACAATTTTATGAGTGCCCGTAGTTTTTTGCTAATACTGATCAGAGATGCCTTCCCTTTTTTTGGGATTTTGCTCTGTCATGTAGTAGCTTCCTCCTTCTATTGTATAGTTTGTTTATGGCTGGGGTCCACCAGACAGGACGTCTGCCTTTGGAGGATTGGGTCTTGGTTTTATTTGGGATTGCATGATCCATGCATTCCTGAAGGTGTTCATAGAATGTGTTTATAAAGGATTCTGTGGTCTGGGCCGTATTTTCCACAGGCCCGGGGGCTTTGAAGGATTCCACCTTGGTTTTGAGGAGTGTGAAATTTGCTTTAGAGAAGTTTTTCACTGTGGTTTTCTGGGCAGGGGTGGGGTCGGGATGTGAATATCCAGTGAGATTAGTTTATGGTCTGATCTTACCAGTGAGGGATACACTTCTGGTCTGGAGCATAGAGTCCCCATGTTGGTGATGATCAGGTCCAGTATGTTTTCCCCTCTTGTGGGAGTGGTAACAAGTTGTTCCATAGCATTTGAGTTTATAAATTCCAGGAACCTTTGGGCTAGGGTGTTGGAGCTAGAGTAATGCTCCCAGTCTATGTTTGGGTAGTTGAAGTCACCCAATATAATGGCGTTTGGAGAGACCTTCATATTTTCCAATGTTCTCAGGAAGGCCGAGTGGGGTTCCTGGGTTTGGGAGGGTGGTCTGTAGCAGGCTATAAACTGGAAGGCAGTTTTACCCACTGTTAGTTGCACATGGATAGTCTCTTATGCTTCGTGCTGTGCCACCAACCTGGAGGTGTGGGTATCTTTGACGAATATTGATACTCCCCCTCCTTTTGTGGTTCGGTCCAAGTTTTGGGGCTGAAAAGCATGGTATGAGGTATAACCTGGTAGTGCTGGGGTGCTCTTGGGAGCCTTGAACCAGGTTTCTGTTACTGCACAGATATCGATGTTCTCCATGCTAAGGAGAGTTTCGAGTGCATGCATCTTGAGGTTTAGACATCTGCCGTTAAGTAGCATTACTCTTAGTTTCTTATCCCTTGTGATACCTATGGAGGTGGGTTTGTCTTTTGAGCCTTGCCTAAAAAAGGCACTATGGGGGTAGCAAGAGCCTTTGCCAATATCCGAAAGCCCAGGGGTGACAGGTGCAAGCTGTCCCTAGCGAAGCATCGTGGCTTGTCGAGCATGTCATCCCAGGCTGACAGGCATTGGATCCCCTTTGAATGACACCAATACTTTAGCCAATTGTTGAAATTGATCATCTTGTCTTCATATTGTGGCATCATTCTTGGTGAGGGTAAGATGCTACTCAAGGTCAGGGTCATACCGGCCTGGGCTACATGCTCAGAGAACTCCTCTATGTGTCTTTTCATGTAGTCCAGGGAGGTATGTCTCAGGTCATTCACACCAGCATGGACAATGACTGAGTCATATTTGAACTTGCCTTGGAGTGACCTGAGTGCTTGTGTTATGTGGCAGATCCTAGCGCCCGACAGGCAGCTCACCGAGACCTTCTCCTTGTTCAGCCTGGTGAGCGGGACGTCAGTGTGCCTGATGATAGAGTCACCTATTACAATTGTATCAGGTGTGTTGTTTAGCCTTAAGGGTTGTGACTGTTTGGCACACTGGCTTTGTGAGCTATGTGTTGCACGTGTTTTGTTTTGGGGTAGAGGTTGCTTGGGTGTGTGCTTTGGAGGTCTCTGCTGCTTAGACAGATTTTTATTTAGAGCCTCCGAGTATGTTTTTGTGTGTTTATGTGCTTGGTTTGCTGTCGTGGTAGGTCTATGTGAGACTGGAATTATAGTGAGTGTGGTTTCCTTCTCCTCCTGACTGGTTACACCAATACTGAGTTGAGAGAGCTTAGCCTCCAGTTTGGCTATATGTTTGCATCTCTCACATGTGTTGGAATTTGTTGGGAGGAGGAGAGGGTTGTCTGTGCACATGAGGCAGTTGTAACATTGCCTCAAGATTCCCAGATTTACCAGCTGGACCGGAGAGGAGATTGACAACTGACCTTTGGACATGCTAGAATAGTATTGGGAATTCCTTTATAATTGAAAAAAAGGGCCAATGGGAAACAAGGTACTCAAGGGGAGTTTGTGAGGGTGTAGTGCTTTTAACTTTTTAGTGCTGACTTGGTGAGCAAGTGCCAGGTAACTTAAATGCAATGTGTTACAGGTAACTTAAATGCAAAAATGACAAACAGTAACTTTCTTTCAAGTGAAACAAGGAAATAAGTACAGTAAACAATGCAGATTTCACTAGGGATCCATAGAAGCGCCGAAAAGCCGCGTTTTAGGTGGAATTAGCATTTCAGGGAAATAACAAGCAAACAAACAACAAGCATACAAACAAAGCTAGATTCAGCAGGCCTGGATCTAGTCTATGCTACAGCAAACAAGGTGTACCAATTTCAGTAAGAAATAGTTCCAATATGCAGGCACTATAAGCCTTTAACCAGAAATTCCCAGCTCAGAAGGGCAGAGTCCATCCTCTCCTCCCACAAGAGTGCAGACCATGAACCTTCTTAATGTAAAATAACTGGCCTGAAGCCCAAGTGCTTAAACCAGAACTAATACACTTTTAGAATAACAGACACTGAGCCCTCAATCAGCAGTTCCCAACTTAGAAGGATGTAAGCTACCTGTCCTGCCACCACAGTGCAGGCCACAAACCTTCCTAATGTAAAACAACTGGTCTGAAGCCCAAGTGCTTAATCCAAAAGACTTAGAATGATAGCTACACTTTAATCAAGTTACTACCAAGCAGTAATAAATACAATTGAATACTTTAAAGAATGCCTGGATTAGTGCTCAAGTTATACAAACAAAGCTAGATTCAGCAGGCCTGGATCTAGTCTATGCTACAGCAAACAAGGTGTACCAATTTCAGTAAGAAGCAGTTCAAATATGCAGGCACTATAAGCCTTTAACCAGAAATTCCCAGCTCAGAAGGGCAGAGTCCAGCCTCTCCTCCCACAATAGTGCAGACCACGAACCCTCTTAATGTAAAATAACTGGCCTGAAGCCCAAGTGCTTAAACCAGAACTAATACACTTTTAGAATAACAGACACTGAGCCCTCAATCAGCAGTTCCCAACTTAGAAGGATGTAAGCTACCTGTCCTGCCACCACAGTGCAGGCCACAAACCTTTCTAATGTAAAACAACTGGTCTGAAGCCCAAGTGCTTAATCCAAATGTTCATATTTTGTACTTGTTTTTTGAAAATACTGTTTTGTAAACTCTTTAATAACTCTTGAAATGTTAAGAATTATAATATGTTGCTGTTACTACAAAACTTTTTATAAAAGCTACTTTTCTCTTTCTATCTATATAATATCTAAGGGTACAATTAACATAATATTTTAAGAAGTCTGAAAATGAATATGCAGTACATAAATAACAAAAGGAGCGGGATGGGCACTGTCTGTTAGCTGATGACTGTTTGGATTTGGAACAGTATGGGTATTATTGACATCCCTCTGATAAATATTTACTCCTTGTTGCTAAAAATAATAGTCTCTTAGTTTCTTAACTCATGCACATTTACTAATATGGAGGGATGGGTGGGTAGGCACCTATTTAGAGTTTAGGAGTATAGAAGTCACACCATTTATTCTTAAGATAAATATACTAACAGACAAAGTTTATAACTGTATTTTTGAGTATCAACTAATGAGAATCTTCAACAATATTAATAAAAAATGATAACCATAGACTCTTGGAATGTTAAAGGGATGGTAGATAAAAAGAAAAGAAATTTAATCATGTACTTCACATACCAAACTAAGGCTGATATAACTTTCTTGCAAGAAACTCACTTAGATGTCCAACTTTGGGTTAGGGAAAGGAAAAGAAAATGAGTTAAAACAATAGTTGCTGCACATTATAGTTCTTTGTCGAGGGGAGTGGCCATTATAGTAAATAAATCCTTCCAAGGAGAGATTGCTTCCTATGAAGCTGACTCAAAGAGAAAATGGGTTTTATTTACTACTGAATATCATACTTTGAACAAACCATTACTCTTTCTTAATATAAATGAAAACAATGTTTCCGATCTCTAAAGTGTCCTGCAGCAACGTATCTAATCAAGAAATTCTGTAAAAACCGCTGGACACACCACGAGAAGTTCCAATTTCTTTTATTCAATGTAAAATATGTAAAAGATAAGTGCTTTCACGTGCTATGTATGCACGCTTCATCAGATCTCAATTAATTCACAAACTGCTTGCTTTTTAAAACAAATCACAGCCTATAACAAAGCTTTCCCAATTAAAACTCAATTGCCAGCATGGAGTTAAAGGAAAAGAATAAATGCACATCACTGCTAGCGGAACACAATTCATTGCTGCTTACATATTAAAATTGATTAATTCTATATACAATATATATTTAAAACAAAAATATCATTAAAATTAGATTAAAAAATCTTAACTATAAAATATTACTTTTGATCAACCGTGTCATAACGGTCAATTGTCATTTCTTAAGAATCACATGTCAAACGTACTGCAATATTAGTAGATACAACTCTAAGCTTGTGTCTAACTAGAAACAAGTAAGCTTGGTTACTCAGGATAATATTTCTGTTCATTTATATACATATTAAATATCATATTTAATAAAGAGTGTATCAAGCAGCCAAAACTTCAAACTGCTGGCGCTGAATAACCATTCATGGTTTGTAAACTACTATCGTACTATGAGGATCTAGTGACATTGTACTCCAATCATACAAACTGAATTCATGTTGGAGTGAAATTGTTCAACCTACGTAACTTGCGATATCAACGCTTCTCAAAGGAAGCGATTTGTAACAACTTTAATTGATCAAGCAAGAAATAATCAAACAAAAAATGGATGTAGAAATAAAAAATACTATATTTCTATCAATATTAACTGATTCACTAAAAAATGGTGTAAGCCAATTTCATACTGTATCTGGTGGTTGAATGGTGTTCTCAATATATTGAACTGTGATGTAAAAATTCAAATCACTCTCATTAGTCATTCCTGATCATATAGACTTATTAAAGAAACAAAACTCATATATACCAAAATATGCAGGCTAATGACTACAGAACGTAAAAAATGATAAACATACATGATTTTTGCATCTATAATGTACATCTTATGCGAATCTGGTGTTATACTTCTGGGAAACACACTGTTTACTTAATAGTGAATGGATGGACAAAATCTGTTTATATAGGAGGTTTGTAGACGACATCCTACTTTTTTGGCAAGGGACGGTCGAAGAGTTGAACATTTTTGTGAACCATCTGCAGTCCACTACGGACTTTCTTAAGTTCACTCTTGAACATTCTAACAACAATATAAACTTCCTAGATGTCAACTTATATCTAGATTCGGCAGGGATTATTAAGTCCAGACTTCACAGGAAAGACTGCTGGAGGAACAGCATCCTTGAATTTAGCAGCATGCATCCAAGGCATGTTTATCCGGGGATAGTGAAAGCACAATTTACACGACTCTCCAGGTTAGTGCAAGATCCAGTAATTCTCAGAGAAGAGAAAGAGATCATGGCTAATATTTTCTTGTCTAGAGGTTATGATAAGACAATAGTTGAGAATGCGAAACAGATGAGTTCATCTCAAGGCATAGGATCGAGTATACAGATGATCATAAGGGAACCAGCAACAACTAGAGATAATATTAACAATAAGATCCCTGTTAATAGGTATAGAACAGAGTCTATAAGTCACAGTTTTGATAATAAAAGATTCAATAGGAATAAAATTCCTTACATTATGAAATATACGAATGACAATGAACAAATAAGGAAGGTAGTATCCAAACATTGGAACATTTTAACAGCCACTGAAGACATTAAGAAGCTAGTGGGAGAGAAACCCTCCTTTGTTTTTCGCACCTGTGATAATCTCAAAGAGATATTCTCTAGGAATTACAATTACACAGATGCACTACCACAGCACATGGCACCTGGCACTTTTCCTTGCACCAAGTGCAACATGTGCAAGTACATCACTACTGTTCAAGATTATGAACATGAAAAGGGGATTTTCAAGTTTACACCTAGGAAATGTTATAATTGTGACAGCAGCAATTTGATATACATGGCGAATTGTCTGCATTGCTCAGCGTTCTATATTGGTTTGACTAGCAGGAGATTAAAAGAACGCATTTATAATCACAGCTATGATATACGTAAGAGAAAGGAATCTAATGCACTAGCAAGACATATTGGTGAACATCCAACGCATGAGTTTAGGTTCAGAGTGCTGGAAACCCTAGTGAAAAGCAAAAGGATGGGTGATAATTTTAACCACTTAGCCAAATTGGAACTGAAGTGGATTTTCAAGACAGGAGCACACATGGAACCAGGAATTAATAGTTCCCTCTCATTAAAACCAATCTTGACTGATAGGTAATCTCATTATTATCTCAGAGGGATTTTTATCACCTCTAGCACACAATAAATTTAGGTAATTTGATTATGTAGGAGTTATCTATATTTTCTATACAATTAAACTAGATTCAAACATAAGTTATGATGTCCCTATGATCATGATTGACAGGGAGTTGTAAATTTGGGGTTAGATATCAGTTATTGATTTTTTGACTTTGGTAAATTAGACAGAGAGGGAGAGTTGTTATTTGGGCATATTATTAGCCTGGCGAAACAGAGTGTTCGGGGCTAGTGTCTTATAGGCTCCGTCACTTTCATGAAGAGATGGAGACGATATCGTCTTGAAAAACATGAAGTGTGTTACAGCTGTGTTTTTAAACTGGCAATATGCCATTTTTCCAGTTTTTGAACATTATTGCACAAGCACTTTAAGGTCAATAGTTCATTTTTGAGCCGTTTTAATAGATTAAGATGATGATTGGGTTTGTAGGTATAGCAAGCAATTTTTGATCTTGACATACTTAACAAGAGTGCTTAAGGTAAGAAAAAGATTTAATGAATGTAACTTCATTGTTTTATTAACTAGGTTCAATGATGAATAGGCAGATTAGTTATAATTCAGTGTTATTATATTATAGATGTACATTATAGATGCAAAAATCATGTATGTTTATCATTTTTTACGTTCTGTAGTCATTAGCCTGCATATTTTGGTATATATGAGTTTTGTTTCTTTAATAAGTCTATATGATCAGGAATGACTAATGAGAGTGATTTGAATTTTTACATCACAGTTCAATATATTGAGAACACCATTCAACCACCAGATACAGTATGAAACTGGCTTACACCATTTTTTAGTGAATCAGTTAATATTGATAGAAATATAGTATTTTTTATTTCTACATCCATTTTTTGTTTGATTATTTCTTGCTTGATCAATTAAAGTTGTTACAAATCGCTTCCTTTGAGAAGCGTTGATATCGCAAGTTACGTAGGTTGAACAATTTCACTCCAACATGAATTCAGTTTGTATGATTGGAGTACAATGTCACTAGATCCTCATAGTACGATAGTAGTTTACAAACCATGAATGGTTATTCAGCACCAGCAGTTTGAAGTTTTGGCTGCTTGATACACTCTTTATTAAATATGATATTTAATATGTATATAAATGAACAGAAATATTATCCTGAGTAACCAAGCTTACTTGTTTCTAGTTAGACACAAGCTTAGAGTTGTATCTACTAATATTGCAGTACGTTTGACATGTGATTCTTAAGAAATGACAATTGACCGTTATGACATGGTTGATCAAAAGTAATATTTTATAGTTAAGATTTTTTAATCTAATTTTAATGATATTTTTGTTTTAAATATATATTGTATATAGAATTAATCAATTTTAATATGTAAGCAGCAATGAATTGTGTTCCGCTAGCAGTGATGTGCATTTATTCTTTTCCTTTAACTCCATGCTGGCAATTGAGTTTTAATTGGGAAAGCTTTGTTATAGGCTGTGATTTGTTTTAAAAAGCAAGCAGTTTGTGAATTAATTGAGATCTGATGAAGCGTGCATACATAGCACGTGAAAGCGCTTATCTTTTACATATTTTACATTGAATAAAAGAAATTGGAACTTCTCGTGGTGTGTCCAGCGGTTTTTACAGAATTTCTTTCTTAATATATATAGCCCCTGCTCAAATCAACAGCTCTTCATTTATGAAATCTTTAATATATTAGGCAAATACCCAAATCATCTGTTTATTGTAGGTGGGGACTAGAATGCTTTACTAAATCTAGATAAGGATAGATCGCATAATAAAAACAGACAGTCACAATCTACCACTACAGCACTTGAAGAATTACAAAATACATTTGAACTAGTTGACCCTTATGTTAAATTTCAATATGACAAAAGAATATCAAGATTCACTTTCTTTTCAGCCACTCTAAAACTTGGTCTAGGATAGATGCTTTTCTAATTTCCCTTGCTTTCCTTTCTAACAAATTAAATTATGCTGTATCACCTAGAACTCTTTCAGATCATTCCAAAATTAGACTTTTAATAAACTTTCAAGCCCATAAACAAAATATTTCTTATCTCAATACCTGGACGTTAAATCTTAAAATTATATAAAACCAAGAAACAACACAAGAAATTCAGAATGTCCTAGCCCAACTCCGAAATGATCTTATATCCACTCAAATTTCATATGACATGCAATGGGCAGCTACCAAGGCAGTCATCAGGGGTATTATTATTCAAAAATCAGCATGGCTCAAAAAATATATATAACAATCTTAAGAATGAACTAGAGTATCAAATAAACACTGCTGAACTAGAACATCAGGAAAAATATTCTAAAGAACTTGAGGGAAAAAGTAAAAAAATTGAGTGGCAAAAACAATTACACAAACACTATTTAGAAAATATCTCCTTCTTAGAATTAAGGTCAAGATATCAATATTCAGAATGGGCTCATACACCATCAAAATTCCTAGCTAGACTAATTAACATAAAAAGTGGACCTCCTAGGATCAAAGAAATAAAATATGAAAGGTGAAATATAAAGATCAAGATATAGTGGACGCTTTTGAAGATCTTTATAAGAAATCATACAATATACCTTTATCACCATGTACAGACAGATTTGAGGATTTTTTACATAATATACACTTTCCACAAATTACAGAAGATCAAAGGAAACTCTTCAAATCACTGTTACAATTAAAAGAGATAAAAGCTGCAGTAAACAAACTAAAACTAGGTAAATCCCCTGGGCTTGATGGATACACATCTGATTTTTATAAGTTATTCATGGAACCTATCTCCAAAGTGTTATTAAAAGTTTTCAGCTATATAATACAATATGGTATAACAGACAATTACTTAAATAACTCCAAGACACTGTTGATTCCTAAACCGCATTCTGACCCAACAGATCCAGCAAATTATAGACCAATAGCCCTCATAAACACTGATTTTAAGATATTAGCCTATGTTATAGCAAATAGACTTAAGAATATACTCCCCTCTATTATTTCCCAACAACAAATGGGCTTTATGACAAACAGACAAACAAGTGACAACACTCTCCTCTTAGATACCATTGTAAGACTACTTAATAGTGATAAATGCCCCAGGTATGCCCTTACAGTAGATGCAACCAAAGTTTTTGATAGAGTAAACTTATGCTTTCTCTTTAATATACTGCCTTTATATGGTTTTCCTCAAGAATTCATTAAAATGATCCAGGTTCCGTATCAGAAAGTTTCTACCACTATACAGGTAAACAAACTTATAACTAACCCTATACTCTTATCCAATGGTACAAGACAAGGATGTCCTCTTTTGCCATACCTATTTAATCTTTATTTAGAACCCCTCCTTCTGTTTATTTCACAAAACATCTTTCATCATATTCCCAAAATCCACAATACAAATCTTATATACTCGGCCTTCGCCGGTGACTTAAATATATACTTCCAACTCCCCACTACTGACCTCCCAAAAATACTTAAAGCTGTTGATGAGTTCTCGGTAGTTTCAAACTATAACTTAAATTTAAACAAGTCACACATATTTCCCCTCAATCCTATAGGTCATAAAGAATTGTACTTTCCCATGAGTGAGATCAAAATAAACCATCAGATAAAATATCTAGGAATACTATTTACTTCAGACTTCAAAGATATTATAAACAATAACCTACTAAGTACTTGGACTAGTATTCAAAATGATATTGATAGATGGAAGAACATCAATATGTCTCTACTGTCAAAAGCTAGTGTTGTCAAGATGAATTTTCTACCAAGAATACTCTTTCAATTAAATGCTACTTTTTCAAATATTCCCCAAAACTTCTTCCTTGCCATGGAAAAAGCTATATCAAGATTCTTATGGTATCCCAAATCTACCAGAATTAAATATGGAAAACTTGTACTCACCAAAGATAAGGGAGATTGGGGTTGCCTGATTTTAAGCTTTACTATAGTATAATTACTGTCTACAGACTAATACAAATAATAAACTATGACTCATATATAAATACTTGGACACCCCAGTGGACCAAAATCTGGTATGAACAGTTGAAATCCCTTGGCTATAATATCAAATCCCTACCATTCTTGAATTTAAACCAGGCTAGCATATACACGAAGAAACTACACCCACTAATTAAAAACATGATTCTTACAACACAGAAACTATTTAAATCATTGAAATCAGTTGACACTTTTGCCCTTATACAATTGTTACACCCAAATCCTAATCTACTAATAAATAATAAACCCGTAAATCTAACAAACTACCCCTTGATAAAAGACTACACAATGTGGGATATATACCAATGGAAAGCCTCTAACATGAGGCAAATGAGACTTGAACTCAAACTTCCTAAGAAATATAGTATTATCCTTAACCAACTTCACCATCTTATAAATGCTAAATTCTGACAAATACACACTGACTTACAGAACATAAATTTAGTTAAATTAATACATGAAAATCTTGCGATTAAAGGGAAAACAATTTCTAGGACTTATAAAATTGTAATGAGCGCAAAACATCAGAATTCTTTATTATTTTCTAACTATTGGCAAACGAAAAATCAATCACTGACTGAAGAAAATAAGAAACTAGCCATTGAAAATACAATCAAATTCATTCATTTCAAGAAGCTGTTATATACACAGATTATGGTAAATAATCTATATTATACCTTATCTAAATTAAATAAAGTGAATCCTAACTTTTCGCCTATATGCCCCCATTGTCCATATTAAACAGCTGATATTTTACATGTCATGTGGAACTGTACTAAGATACACAACTTATGGTGTTCCTTGAGAGTAAGATTAGAGAAGATGGGATATGAAAAATCAACTCTTACATGGGAGACAGCTATATTGCACATTAACATCAATCAACTTCCAAAAATATTAAAGCATGTCTTTATTCCGATGTGTGCCCTTATTAAATTCTTTATTACAAAGAACTGGAATGTCATGTCACCAATTACATGGGAAAACGTTAACAATCTTGCTATCAAATATATCTCATCTCACAAATTAGTTTATTCAAAAACAAAAAAACAAACGCTATTACCAAAAATATTGGGGTTACTTATTAGATATAATTCTTGACAAATAAAATTCGCCCACAAATTAACATGAAAAGCTAACCTTTTAATAAGAAATGAATGTAGTATAACCAGTTTTCTTACATCTTCCCCCTTCTCTTAGTATATGTGTATCTAGATATTTTCCCTAACCATACAATAAATGGTTGAATTTCTATCTTTACTTTCTATATAGACTATCCCCATTCCACTATCCCTTATGAGACCAAATGAACATAAGAATTCTCATACTCTACTTGACGATGTAGTGACTTCTAGTGTATATATTGTGTATATATATATATATATATATATATATATATATATATATATATATATATATATATATATATATATATATATATATATATATATATATACATACATAATTTTCTCGAAACGAGATTGTTGTCTGTTTTCTTTAGATATGTATTTGTATTGTTTATTTGTATTGTTTATTTGTGTTTTTGAGTTATTGTATTGTTGTTATTATTTGGAAAAAAAAGAAAATTGAAATAAAGAGATTTTGGAAAAAAAAAGAGTGGTGTTTACTATTGTTCTGAATGTTAGTATAGTATAGTTTTTTGTCTTAATTTATTTGGTTTTTTGTACAATCGCAGAACATTCTGAAGTTTTGGAGATATTTTGGTGTTTTATAATTTTGCCATTCTTCCCACACTTTTTCTCTATCTTGCATTAGCATTCTAGACTTTTTGGATAGCCAGATTGCATTATTTGCTTTTAGTCTCTACTTTCTAGTTTTATATATATATATATATATATATATATATATATATATATATATATATATGGGTCCTCTTCAAATTACCGAAATGCCAGTTCGCCGACACGTGGAAGAGGAACGCGAAAGGACCGACAACGCAGTTGACCGACATGCTGAAATCCCGACAGCTGGAAGACTGACAAGGAGAACGTGTAAGCGCGACTTGGTAAGTATGCGCTAGTGAGGGATTTAGGATTAGGGAGCAGACAGGTAATTGTGCAATAGTGAGGGATTTAGGGTTAGGGTGTGTGAAAGGTGAGTGTGCGGTAGTGTCGGAGTTAGGGTTTGGGTAATGTAAGTGTGTGTTAGTGATGGGTTTATGTTTTAGGGTGGGTTAAGTAAGTTAGGAATAGGGTGCAGGTAGGGTAAGTGTCTGGTACTGTCGGACCTTAGGGTTAGGGGTGGGTTAAGTGAGTTAGGGTTAGGGTGCAGGTAGGGTAAGTGTGCGGTAGTGTCGGATCTTAGGGTTAGGGGTGGGTTAAGTGAGTTAGGGTTAGGGTGCAGGTAGGGTAAGTGCGGTAGTGTCGGACCTTAGGGTTAGGGGTGGGTTAAGTGAGTTAGGGTTAGGGTGCAGGTAGGGTAAGTGTGCGGTAGTGTCGGACCTTAGGGTTAGGGGTGGGTTAAGTGAGTTAGGGTTAGGGTGCAGGTAGGGTAAGTGTGCGTAGTGTCGGATCTTAGGGTTAGGGGTGGGTTAAGTGAGTTAGGGTTAGGGTGCAGGTAGGGTAAGTGTGCGGTAGTGTCGGACCTTAGGGTTAGGGTTTGGGTTAGGGCTAGTGGATATGTAATGTAGTGTAATGTGTTGTTTACGTGTAGTGTGTCGGTGTAATGGTGTTCGGTGTTTTGCGTTGTCGGTATTGTGTGTTGTCGGTTGTTTGGTGTCGGTGGTTTGTGTGTCGGCGAACTGGCGTGTCGGTGTTCTAAAGTAGACCCATATATAATATATATATATATATATATATATATATATATATATATATATATATATATACCCACACACATATAGATCGATCTATCTATATATATATATATATATATATATATATATATATATATATATATATATATATATATATACACACCCACACACATATAAATATATATATATATATATATATATATATATATATATATATTTAGATAGATATATATAGCTATATAGTTAGATATGTTTTTGTCTGTCTCTGATGTAATATTGATTTTTTATTCTATTGATCTCATTTGTATAATTTATTGTAACTTCTTTTACTGTTTGCATGTTTCCAAAATCAGATATATATACAATTTATGTTATGTCTTATGAAGCTTTTCTCTACACAGGCTGAAAATGAGATTTATGCCCAGTCAGACTTTTCTGGCAATCAAATGTCAAATAAATAAAAATATAAATAAAGGATAGTGATTATGTTATATTAAACAGTTATATACCTGCTGTAATAAGTTGGACCAGTGCTATTGGACTGCAGTTTAGTGCCATGTGTAATGTGATGTATTAAAAAAAAAAAACAATCCCCGTAAGATCAATATGCATGACATCTAAGGGAACTTACATATATTAAAGTTTTGGGAATCACATTAAAAGGTAAATTCTTATTTAGAAAACATATAGATAGAATAAATCAGCAAGCACTAATCAATTAGGTACCATCATGAAAACAATTGTCTTAATGGACACCAACTACTTAACATCCATTTTATAAGATCTACATAAGGCCATTACTTGAATACAATAAGCTTGAAACTGTACAAAGTAAATTTACAAGCTGGACTCTTTATCCAGAAAGAAAGGATTAAGGTGTAAGATGTAGAAGCCTGAAATTATATAGAGTGAGGTATAGATATAGTAGGGGAAAATTATTATTTCCCAATAAAATATTTTGCAATGGATACTTGCAATCTATTTTCAGATGCAGAAATAAATACTCTCTCACTTTGAAATTGCAGCTTGCAGTTTAACATACCCAAAGCAAAGATGGATTTGAAGCATTCCTCTTTGAATGTATGATCATCAGCATTATGGAATAAGCTACCTCTTACAATGAGGCAAACTAAAAATATTATAAAATTTAAGTAGATTCTGTACATATGGATAGCAGCCAAGGTATATGATATGAATTTACATAAACTGATGTTCCTAGATTGTCCATAGACCTTAACATCCTAATAGCATTAGCAACTTATATTTATATTTATACCATAATGAATTCTTAGAATATTTCCAGTCTCAGGTTTCAAAAATGGAGTGTTCACTTCAAATAGTTAGCAGTCATTATTTTCCACACTACTATAGGAAACAAATTTTCTTTGTTTTTTTTAAATTTTTTTAACTGTGAGCAGTGATCCCTGACTTTTTCCTCGACACAGTGTAAGTGCTTTTCATATAAAATCCTGCATCCACTGTAAAACCTCATGAAGATGACCCCTTACAATAAACTTGTGAATTTGTGAATTTATTCCAAACCTTGTTTATGTTCCTTAAAACATATATAACAAGCTGCAACCGCAAGATACACACACACACACACACACACACACACACACACACACACACACACACACACACACACACACGTACGTATAATCTCAGTCATGTGACATGCTTAAACAATTAAAAAATAAATTAATAAAAATTCTTATTCACAAAAGGAAAAACTTTTTCAGCTTCATATTCATCCTGTAATAATGTCCAGCCTATAAAATAGTATTTCTACTAAAAATCTGTTAATTAAAATGCTTCATCAAACTTATTCATTACCAGCCTTATAAACATTCACAATAAATAAAAGATAATTTTATTACTATTAAAAATCGATACATACTAATCTTTGTGACTGCGGTGGTGGTGCTGCGGTAGCGTTGTAGCCTCACAGTTAGACGTTGCCCGTTCGATTCTCAGTCTTCTGTGTGGTGACATGCATGAACGGGTGTTCCTTCGTTGAAGGTTGTGCATTAGGCATGGCAAGCCAGCATGTAAAATTCTACTGCCAATCATTAGCGGACCGGAGTTCCGCTGTGGTGACCCCTAACCGGGAAAAGCTGAAAGACACAAACAAACATACTAATCTTTGTATGTAACTAAACGGAAATAAATACATCTATCAGCTTTTTATTGTTTTCTAAAAGTTTAGCTGCTCATAACTTCAGAACACTACTAAATGATATCTAATCATTAAGTCCAGGTGGTTGGAGCATTTAATCTTAACTGCCACAATAGCTCATTGCCCTCAGTTCAGTGACTATCTGTTAGCTCTTTCAGGACTTTTTTGAGTACTGCAAACATTCCTTTGCCATAACTGGTATAGGTCAACTTATCTCTATATAATGCATAATTTTTGTTTGTACTTGTGTTTATAAATCCTTCTACACAGGGTCTTTTCAGTCTTCTCTATATGGAATGATGCACAATAGCCACAAATGACAATATAAACTAGTCCGCTAGATGCCCAGTTGTACCTGTATGTAAGTCTAATAGGCTTCTTATGACTTTTAACAATCATGTTTTACCATTCAAAGATACATTTGCACTAATTACAGTGACCACACATTCTTGTACCTTTAATGGAATTAAGGTTGTCATGACCCCATTTCTTACCAATACTCCCAAATCTTTTTTTTATGCTTAGATACAGACAAAACTGAGTTTGTCTCCCAATAATCCACTTATACCTTCATCAAATTGAAATATAAACCAGTTCCTGGAGATAATATTTTTAATAGTTAATAAGTCAATATCAATTGGTTGCACATAACCTCTAACTTCCCAACATTCAGCAGGAACTTGTATGGTTTCACACAGCTAACTAATTAATAGCTCCATGCATTACAGCAAGATATCAAGCTCCTTATTAGACTGGATCCTAGCATCTAACCCTAGGAAATTTACCACCATAAATCAAATGTCAGACTCTGCCAGTGATCCTCTCCCAAGCTATATAACTAGACAGCTCACACATCCACTTTAACAGCATGTTTATAAAATAAAACATAACCTCTCCAAGTTTAATCCAGAAATAGTCATTGATACCTTAGCATCTATTAACTGGAAAATCATAAAAACCCTCCCCTTAGATGATGCTATAAATGAATTCATTACAACTTCCCTAAATATCCTAAATAGCCTTGTGGCTCATAGAAGGAAGAGATAAAAACAAATAATGCAATTTGGCTATTCAGAAAAAAGGATACTGCTAATGCAGAATAGGGAAAATGTGAGGAAAGAATGGCAAAAGCATAAAAACATACAGTATCTTGAACACTTCAGAATGCTTCACAACTGTACAAAAAAGCAAATAAATGAAGATATAACAACATTCAGAACTACAGTAAGCACAGCACTAAAAAATCTGTTCAGCCATTAAAGAAATCTTTCATACTGGTCAAACATTCAGCCATAACCCCTCTCTCAGTAGGTCACTACTCAAAACTGCAACAGAATTCAACTCTTATTTCATAGATAGCATAGTGTCCCTAACCAAGGATTTCCCAATATCTAATCCCAACCATGCCCAACAGCCACACATTACCACATTCACTTTCACCTTCAAACTTCTGCCCACATAATATATTAAACTACTCTTAAATAAACTCAAACCATGCTCTAAATCAGCTGTTGAATCCTATACTCCACACAGCACAGCTTCCATCCCTCCCATAGTATTAATACTCAAATTGTAACCTTTATAGATACTGTCAGTAAAGCTAGATATAACAGCAAACTAGTCTCCTCCTTATTTCAAGATTTGTCTAAAGCCTTTGAAACAGATTCTCACAGCAAATGTTTACTTCAGATGCACCTACTAAGTCTATCTTAGCCCACCCTTCTGTGGTTCAAAAGCTACTTTTCCAACAGGTATCAGTTAGTAAAATGGGACTCCATCTTTTCTCCATACCTCCCATTCACCACCAGTGTATGACAAGGCTCTATCCTTGGTCCTCTACTCTTTAACATTCTCACCAACACTCTCTACACTTCCTCACAATAGGCCTCTCTAATAAAACACACAGATGCCACCACACTGAAATGCACATCAAAGTACCTGTCACATCTCCAAAATTACTCAGGAAGCTTTAACAGCCAAAGAAATGTGGCATTGTAACTCACAACTCATGCTTAACCAAAAAAAAAAAAAAAATCACCAAATCTCTCTCATGAAAAAACAAAATGTAAAATCCGTTCTCAATAGTTGAAGTCATTTCTCATAGCAAATTATTAGGGATGATAGTGGATGATAATCCTAAATTCGATCTGCAAATACAAAAATTCATAAAGATACTCACCAAGATCTAACGATGCCTTATATAACCTAAAAAGTTCTCACCAATGGAACTAAAACTATCACTGACACTACTTATCTCCTCCCTTCACTATGTTATGGTGTTCTCATCCTTACTAACTACCAGGTATCACAAAGAAAGCAAAACTTGAGCAATGCTATAATAAAGTGGTTAACTTTGCAGCAAATACCCCTTTCAGAATGCACCACTGTATAGCACTGAAAAGACTTATTTGCTGGGCATGGTCTGTACTCATACGATGTTGCTAAAGCCTGGAATCCTTTGCCTGTATCCATCAGGTCATACCCTCTATCCCTTCCTTTAAAACTATTCTGAAAGACTTCCTAGCCAAAATCTAGCTCTGTTCTTGCTGAACCCTAGGATAAACTATATCCCGAAATATGAGCTAGTACCTATTCATATCTTACACCTCCTTCATCCCCCTTCATCTCTCACGTCTAACTCCAACTGATTTCTCTCTCCTTACTCTCTGTCTCTAAATGTGCTATAACCCTGTCATATCACAATTCCTGTTTGCATTAAACTAACTTACCCTTTAATTTCTCTAAACTGGTTAAAATTTCTCTTAATATTAAATCATTTTGGGATTTTATTTTGGATTGGAATTATTCATTTAAGGTTTGGTTACTTCCTTTTTTATCTTTACTCTTATATTGATATATATCTCTACAAGAAACTGTATACCCTAGAAGCTGTCCTCACCCTATGCAGGCATCTGTGTAGTTACTAAAACTTGGTACAAAGCTTTGGAAAGCACTCCAGCAGTGCATGGCTATAATGCCGTTCATACATTCTGACCACCCAGTGAATATGAAAGAGCAAAAGGAGGGGATGTATCTATCTACATAAAGGATAGGCATACCTCAAGGCTGGTCAAACAATGTGTCATGTCTGATCCACTGCATGTCCAGCTAGTCACGAGATAAACCTATTACCATATTCTTGCTAACTACAGGTTCCCCACCATGAGCCAGGAAACCTAAACATCATACTTAAAGTCACTAGAATAACTCACCATCCAGACCAATACCATATTCATGGGTAATTTTAATTACTCCTCCATTAATTGGGAGGCATATACAAGCACTAACATGCAGGCCCAAAGATTTCTTGACTTTTGTAAATTCGTATGCCCTGGAGTCGCACTCCCATTAGGGGAACATATATCCTAGATCTGGTACTCACTAATATGGGAGAGTGCTGCACCTCCCTAGTGAGATGTCCTCACTGACAATATCAGATCAGAAAGCAGTCCCCCTTGAAATAAAGGCAAAACTAGTCTCCCCATCATCATCATCATCAGCCCTCTTTTTTCCATTTTTTTCCACATGGGGTTGGGGTATTGTGTTAACTGTCGCCAACTCTCTCGAATCAATGCCACACTCCTGCCTTTTTCAACACTCATGCCTGACTGTCTCAGATCTTCTTTCAAACAATCATTCCTCTTTCCTTCTTCCTGTCTGCCCCAAATCTTTCTCGCCGGATTGTCTTCTGCTTTTCTGCATATGTGTCCAAACCACCGTATTCTGTTCTCCTTGATCGTTTCTGCAATTGGAGCTACTTTGGCTTCTGCTCTTATGTCCTCATTTCTTCATTTGTCACACAGTGTGCATCCTACCACCCTTCTCAGACACTTAATTTCCATTACCTCTAGCTTCTTCAACTGTTCTGCCTTTACTGTCCAGGTTTCTGTACCATACAGTAGTACTGGTTGCACCACTGTCTTGTATACCTTATTTTTCAGCTTCTTTGGGATTCTTCTGTCATAAACTACACCTGACATTCTATGCCAGTTGGCTGAAGCCCCTCTGATTCTAGCTTTGCCCTCTTCATTCAGACTTCCCTTCTCTTCAACAACCCCTCCCAGATACTTGAAGCTGTTTACCTTTTCAACTATCTTCTATCTCTGGTCTCAGCTTCTGATTTTCTCAATTTGCTGCCATTAGCACCATCTTATCTGTGCTTAGTTTCATCCCAGGTGCCTTCAGCTTTGCATTCCATTCTCCTATCCTTTTCTGAAGTTCTAGCTCAGAGTCTGCCTGTAATGCCACATCATCTGCATACAGCAACTTTGTTGATCTGCTTCCTCTGACCTGTTTGCTAATATAGTCTATCACCAGTATGAACAGTAGTGGGCTCAGAGTTGAACCCTGGTGTACACCCACTCCCACTGGGAACCCCTCTGTGAGGATGAACACTATTCGTACTTGAGTCATTAGGTCCTTGTACATAGCCTGCACTAATTCTACCAATGTTTCTGGGACTTCAAACCACTGCAGTACTGCCCAGATTAGCTTTCTTGGGACCTTGTTATATGCTTTCTCCAAGTCTAGGAGTCTAGGAATGTCCAGTTGGACTCTCTAATCATCTCTAGCTTCTTCTCAAGTATCAGTCTGATTGCAAACATTGGGTCAACTTTGCTGCATTCTGATCTGAATCCGAATTGCTCACCTCCCATCTTACATTCTACCTACTACTCTGCGTGTCCGTTTATCAATCACCCACACTGAACCATTGCCAACCTTTTGTCTGACAGATTCAGCTCAAATTCCCCCCTCCCCCAGTAGTCCAAATGAAATACTGAGCACCACAATCTTCCCAACCATTACTACAGCAGAGGTCATCAATGCCCAAGGAATGGAAGTTTGCTACAGTCATTCCCCTGCACAAAGGAGGTCCAACCACTGATCTGGGTAACTACAGACCAATAAGTCTAACCAGCCCAATATGTAAGACCATGGAAAGAATCATCATGGACATGATAAACAAGTACATAGGTAACTTAAAAACACTGAACCCATCACAGTTCTGCGTTGTTAATGGAAGGTCATGTCGATTAAATCTGGTGGACATCTTTGAGAGGGTCACCAAAGCAATGAATGAGGGCAAGACTGTGCACGCAGCTTACCTTGACCTGGCCAAGGCTTTTGATACAATACCCACTCAGGCATTATAGCCAAACTCATTAAGTTACCTATAAAACATTTTGTCACCCACTGGATAGCCACCTGGCTCACAATTAGGACCCAGTAGTTCAAATAGGGAGGCCACCTCTACCAAGAGGCCAGTACTTAGGGAAGTCCCCCCTGGGCTCGGTACTAGGCCCGCTGCTTTTTGACATCTACTTCTCTAAAGTGAAAGCAAATGTTGAAGGCTTATGGCTGGCTAAGTTTCCAGATAATTGCAAGCTGGGGATTATCATTAACTCCCCTGCAGACACTAGCATTCTTTAAGAAGGCCTATCTTTGACTAACCGATTGTGTCAAAATCATGGTCTTAAACTCAATGCTAAAAAGCACATAATTGCACCCTTTTGTAAGTCAACCATCCCAGTTAATTACCCTATTGACAATATGCCCCTAAGAGTCAACCCAGAGGTCAGGGATCTGGGTATGCACATAGACAGTAGCCTTAACCTTGACCACCATGTGGCACAGTGGTGAGTATATCCTTTTTTGTTGCACAACTTATAAGTAAGGGCATGGCATTTAGGTCCAAAGAGGGTCATTATTCTACTGTATTCTACCCTTATCAAACCAATCACATAGTACAATGCTCCCTTTTGGTATGTACCTGACCACGGATATACAGCAATTTAAGTGACCTCAAAGGTTTCTTACAAAAAAGTATTTAAGGCATAACAAACCTGCCTTATGCAGAATGCTTTAAAGCCCTTCCCAATACTCATTCTCCTATAGATCGTTGAGGGGTGATCTATGCCTGACTTACAAGGATTCTGCTGACCCCACACTTATGAATCTCCTGAATATTTGTAAGTTAAACAGTACTAGAAATGCAAGGACTAAGGACCTACATATTGTCTGTGACTTAAACAGAACATGCTGGAGAGACAGATATGTGTCCCAGAGACTGCCTCTGATATGGAACACCTATCCATGTGAAGCTGAGTTTGTATATTATCCAGTTTAAGTGCAACTTAGACAAGTGAGTGGGGAACAGAAAATGTACACCAGGCCTGGTACCCATGACCCTTATGGACAGAGGTAGCTTATAAATGCTTGGCCCTTAATGTCCTGTTTGGATACAGTACATCATTATTCTTTTGGGAAAACTTGGCTAGGCTTAGAAAAACCCCTGAGGTTATTAGCCTGGTAACAATCTATGAATCTATATTGCAGAGCAGGCTATGCCAGTAACATCTTCTGACTCAGATATGAAGAGAGGTAAATTAAAATCAAATAGACATGAAAAGTACTTACCTATAACCTTTGAGTCACTAATTATAAAAGTGTCAGGTAGCAAGAGTCCAGACCAGTCTGTTGAAGACTGGAACAAAAACAACCAACAAATTTGTAAAATAACTTGTTGGAATTGTCAGGAGCACATTGTTATTCTGATTTGCTTCTTAGATGCAAGACTAAACTTTTATTTACTGCTCCTAGTTTTAAATTTATGATATGTTCTCTATTTCTACTTTTATTCTACAACAAGAACTTATGCCTACCATTCCATCAAGTAGGAAGATAATTTATGTTCTAAATATCCATTTTAAAGGCATATTCCTGTAAAATGAAAATTATATAGAGACATAAAGGTACTCCATCTGGTAATACCTTAGCATTCAATGAGTCAGGTCAACTGACATAGAGACCTCATTATTTTGTTTTTTGTTTCTTCTGTACTGTTATAAATTTTGCATGCTTGTGTGGGTTAGCACTGCCCTGTACAGCAGCAAATACCTAGGAAAGCAAATTTTCTTTGTAGAATGGTCCATAAGACTGCAAACTGCAAACCAGCAACAGTGAAAATACCTTGTGTGCCTATAAGCTTAAAGCAGCTAGTTGGGTGTTGAGTGGCAGTACCTACACTTCTTCTTCTTTTGGCTTTTTCCTGGTTAGGAGTCACCACAGCAGATCACCTGTCTGCTCATGATTGGCAGTGGAGTTTTACAGTGTCGAGTTGCCAGCCCGGTGCCCAACCTTCCATAGAAGGTACACGCACACACGCACACACTCACACCTAGGGCCAATTTAGAGTGTCCAATCCACCTGCACCATGTCTTTGGGATGTGGGAGGACACCAGAGCACCCGGAGGAAACCCACGTGACCACAGGGAGGACATGCAGACTCCACACAGAAGGCACCCTAGCCGAGGATCGAACCAGAGAACCTCTTGCTGTGAGGTGGCAACGCTAACCACTGCACCACCGTGGCCGCCCAGTGGCAGTACCTATACATTTAATATAATTCAATATTGTGTAAACATTAAAGATAGTAGAATTTAGTACTGTTTAGCATAGTCTTCCCTAATAAAGCACACTTACTAGTATAGTCAAAACACCCTTAATAGCCTTCTATCCCCAGTACACCACCCTTTATATCTTACAGATCAAAAGAAAGGACTGCACGGCTATGCAAATTCTTAACTTCTCTGTAGTCAGTTTAGTGGATATGGGTATCTTGAGACAATGTAGCAATTGTCTCATGTTTACTAACAACCACTTAATCCTTAAAGAATAAGACATAGTACATGAGAGGTGTACTTATACAATGACACTGGATGCTAAACTGGTGCATACAAGTCCACATCAGGTTGTTGAAACCAAACACACAACACCCACCTCACAAAGGACACAACTCACACATACACTAACATATGGCAAGGCACTTAAAGGCAATCATCCTAAACAACAAAGATCACCTAGACCATCTGCTGTGAATGCTTTGCCTCAGCAAGCCCAAATACACTCAAAAAAAAAAATGGCACCTAACACCACATATACTGTTGCCACAAACAAGACCCTAAAGCAAAGACATTCCTAGAACTCTAATCATAGGAAACTCCATTGTAAGATATACTGATGCCCCTCTAACCAGGCTGTACAAGGATAAGATAATTGTTAGTTACTTATCTGGAGTCAGGATCCACTAAATCACTCATGCACTCAAGTCATTACACCGCAGGTACCACCATGATTCCATCATAGTCCATGTAAGTGTAAATGACCTGAGATGCACCTCCCTGGACTATATGAAGAGAGATATTGTGGAACTTTCAGACTATGTATCTCAGGCTGGTATGTATGGATGCACCTAGCACTGAGCAGCATATTACCATCACCAAGGATGATGCCACAATATGAGCAAAACATGACAGATTTCAACAGTTGACAGTCTTTCTGGTGCCACTTGAAGGGGAACCAATATTTGTTAGCTTGGGAGCACATGGTTAACAGATAATGTTGCTTGCCAAGGATGGTGTGCACCTTTTCCCTCTAAGCTTTCGAATATTTGCTAAAACTTTATCCATCTCCATAGTGCCTTTTTCTGGAAATTCCAAATTGACAAACCTACCAGCATCACAATATTGATTCAACAGAACCTCATAGTGTTACTGCTCAAAGTCAGGAGCCTAAATAAAAAACTACACTCCCTCTAAGCCTACCTCACATTTGAAAATATAGGGATTTGTTCAGTTACCGACACACAGCTTAAAGCGGCACCGAGTACCCCAGCAGTGCAAGGTTTCAGTGCCTTCCACACATTTAGACCAGTAGCTGCACAGACAAGGGCGAAAGGTGGAGGTGTCTCAGTATATATCAATAACAGGCATACCTATAGGGTAGTTAAACAGGGTGATATGCAGGTGTTCTCCACATGCAGATCACCATAGACAAAATTGGATACCATATCCTAGCCAGCTATAGGTCATCCTCCATGTCCCAAAAGCTCACAGTGCATACTTGGACCTACTCAAGACACTTACCATCCAACCTAACACCATACTCATGGGAAACTTTAATTACCCCTCTATAGGTTGGGAATCCTAAATGGCCTTAAATCTATGGGCACAGAGATTTCTGGACTATATAAATACAAACACCCTTGACCAAGTTGTAGATACGCCCATTAGAGGTTCCAACATACTGGACCTTCTGCTCACAAGTATGGGAGAATGCTGTACCCCCCAATGTCTTATCCTATTTGGTAAGGTCTGACCATAAAGCTGTCTCTTTTGAAATCAAAATAAACTTAATAATCCCATTAGAACCAGTAACAGTTAGGAACTATTCCAAGGCAAATTATCGTTTATTAAGTGATGGTCTGTCAAAATTCAATGCCCCTCCAAACCCCAAGAATACACCAGCCTATGCTGAATTGCTCTCAGAATCTCTGTCCAGCCATGTCAATGGCTGCATTGAAGCTGTTGTACCTACAAGAAGTAAGCCCAGAACTAGCTCCAGAAACAAATCACCATGGTGGCATCCCAAATTAAACAACAAAAGGAAAACAATATGGCAAAAATCAGGAAAGGAGATTCCCATAAAGGTAAAAACTCTCTCATCAAAGTAAATAGGCAACTAAGATGGCTAATTAGGTCAAGCAAAGCTAACTTTGAGGGTAAGTTATCCTCCCAAGTGAAAGATAACCATAATGACTTCTACAGCTATGTCAAAAACCTTAAGAGCACAACACAGCAATGTACTGAAATGTCAATTAATAGTGCCACATTCACTGAGTCTGGTGATATAGTGAACTGTTAGCGGCACATTTAGTTCCAACTTTACCTAATCTCACCCCCAACCATCCCTCCAAATATACCATCAAACATAACCCCTCCAAATAGAGCTAGGTAGCATGTTCTGACTGCTCTCATTAAACCCAAGAACACAGCCTCAGTGGGCCCCAGTAGCATCCAAGAATGACTCCTGAGTAGTCTAAAATATGACTTATCAGGACTTCTGGAGTCACTATTTAACTATAGTTTTAAAACAGGCTTTGTGCCACAGAAACTACAGACCCATTAGTCTGAGTTGCAAAACCATGGAAAGAATTATAATGGAAATTATCAATAAGGACATAGGAGACTTCCAGAGTCTAGACACTGGATCCATCCCAGTTTGGCTTTGTCTAAGGAAGGACATGCTTACTGAATCTGGTGGACTCCTTTGAAAAGGTCACTAAGGTAATGCATGAGGGGAAAATGGTACATACAGCCTACCTAGATCTGGCTAAGACATTTGATATAATACTCGACTCAGACATTGTCAGTAAAGATAAAGAACTAGGTATAAACCCTTTATAGCACACTGGATAGCTAGTTGGCTCACTGATAGGACCCAGGAGGTTAGAATCAGTGAAGTCACCTCCACAAATTGATTCATCACCAGTGGATTCCCTCGGGGTCTGTGCTAAGCTCAATTTTCTTTGGCATCTACTTCTTGGAGATCAAAGTCAATATCAAAAGCCTCTGGCTAATGAAGTTTCCAGATGATTACAGAGTGGGAGCAGTCAGTGAATTCCCCTAAGATGAAAACACACTTCAGGAAGGTCTAATACAGACAAACACTTGGAGCCAAAGCTATGGCTTAAAATTCAATACCAAGAAATGCATTATAGTACCTTTTGGGAAGTATGCTATCCGGGGTAACTACATCAATTAAGCACTCTCAAAAGTTGATTTGCTAGCCAGGGTTCTGCAAACTCATGTAGATGCTAACCTAGCCTTCAACCAACATGTGTCCAGGGTAGTGTGATAATCCTTCTATGTTGCTCAACTTATATCATGGCATCTAGGTCCAGAGTGGTCATCATACCACTGTACTCTGGCCTCATCGGATCCATCATAGAGTATAATTTCCCCCTTTGGTATGAACCCGACCAGGCACATACAGCAACTGAAATGTCCACAGAGGTTCCTTATAAAAAGAATGCAGGAAGTAAACACAATGTTCTATGCTGATCACCTCAAAACCATGTCAGTTTACTCTGTATCATACAGAGTTCTGAGAGATTATCTTTGCCTGGCATACAAGGCATCCCTGGATCTTGTTATGAATCTTTTGCATATCCATAAAAGAAACAACATCAGAACTACTAGATTAAAGACCTAAATTTTGCTTGCAAAATAAACAGAACATGTTGGAGGGACAGATATGTGTCTCAGAGAATTCCCATTCTGTGGAACAGGATCCCATCCATGTGAAACAGAGTTCCTCCCTATCCTTATTTAAGTGCAGCTTGGGCCAGTGGATGGCTAATCACTAATTCAGCCCTGGGTTTGGCTCCTATCTTACTGTTAGACAGAGGCAATCAGTAAATCACCCCTACAATTCAAACACAAATCAAATTTGTGGGTCACATTTGAATTGCACGCCCAGGCTTTTAAGGGCCTTGCGATCATTAGCCTAGTTTAAATCTATGAACCTGTGTTCCTATATATGTTGTATCTATTTTCAACCAATGTTTTCACATTATGTTTAATTTGGCTTAAGTATTTAAACTGTAGATCTTTTTTGTATTACTTTGAAGATTGTAACAATATTGTTCTTAAAATTGTTTTTTATACGTTTGAGCTTTTCTCCTTGGGCCTCCACTGAAAATTACCACCTAATCATTCTTTCCTGGTAATTAAATTTCAATAAATAAATAAACACATAAATAGTCACAGAACTGGGCTGATATCTAAGTGTCATAGTTCTATTAAATCTGTTTTGTGCTAACTGAGACTTAGGAGATCTATCTATACCTTTACCTAACAAGGTTGGATATTTAGTACCTCTACCCGAGAAACATCTTTTATGTTATATAAAAAGTCTGCAGGGTATCCCCTTTCAGTGAACATAGCCAATATGTTATCACACTTACTATGACACATCATCACTGGATTTTATGTCGGCCAATCTTACAAGTTGCTCCTTTGCCAAACTTATCTTCTGTATTAAAGGATGGTATCAAAATGCAGACAGGCATCTGAGACAGTATGTTTTGCATAAGTGTTGAAAGCAAAGCTATTTCCCTTCTTGGTAATACAGTAGTAACATCTAGTCTAGATAATTCACATATTCCTTCAAAAGAATGGAAGGCTTAAAGTTCATGTACTGAATCTAATGAACAGAAATATGTCAGAAGGCAGAATTGTTTTCCTCTTGAAAAAAGTTTATACACAAACAAGTGCAAGTCACTTCACTTCTGTTTGCTTCTGTTTTTCACCAGTATCCAGAAATTCAAAGTGTGATCCAGTATAAAAGATACATTTGGTTTTAGCTAAAATACTTTGGGGTGACTCCGGTGAAAATATTCCTATATTTTGATAGTTGCTTCTTGTGGATTCAGAGCTGAAAAACTGTCCATGATAACTATCTGTTTTACCAGATCAAGATATTTAGAAAACCTTGAAGGAGTTTGTACTACAAATCTGATGGCATGACAATTTAGGCCAAATGAATCATTGTGATGAAACATAAATTAAAACAAATGATTAAATAAAGGAATTAATTAATAAAAAGGTGCAAAACGTGCCTTTACAATAGTATCAGAGCTAGGAAAAAAGTCTAGCATGGACAGGGTTGCATCATAATTCTAATGATCTGCTCTGTTCATTTATTCTGAAATGTATTTTTAGACTGTATCAAAATTCTGCGTATAATGCTTTGAAACAATATTTTAGAAGCTATAAAGCTTTGAAAAAATAAACATGTTAGGTATATGATTTGAACATACCTTATGCACTTATGTGCATACTAACATTTGAGTGTGATACAAATAATGTCACTTTTCACTTAACAGCTTTGTTTTCAGATAATGTCAATGGATTACACCACACAATAAGGTGCCTTATGTTGCCCATGGTCTTCCCTCTGTGGTGCCATAATATTGTCTGCCTCTTTTCAGTTAAACAGCATGTGATTCACTATGGGTTATGGCATGCCTTCTGCCTGTTTGGTTGTCTTTATCTGACATGGTGTTTGAGGCATCCCTTTGTTGCAAGTCCCTGAAGATATCTTTCAAAGAAATGCATCTGTGTCTAAAATGTATATTATATATATCTTAAAATATAAACATTAACACAAAAATTATAGTCAATAATATTTCTATTCTATTAGAGTATAATTTAGTATTAGTGGTACTTTTTTGTATCTCTTCTCAATGCTTTGCTATGAAGTTTATCAGTAATTGGCCAACAGATGATAATATTGCTCACGGCATTCAGCTTGATCCAAGAAAAAAAGAGCCAGATGTCTTCAGGCTGATAAGCAGGTGGGTTGAAGCTTCTGTAGCAACTCAACCTGGCACTGCATCAAACCTGGTGGGTATAACCTTGGATTCACTGCCTCTCTGGCACCAGATTTAGTGCCATCTGTTTGAGTCTCTGAAGCTGTGCTTGCTTCTGCGTAGGGATGGTGACAACAATACATACCATCCTCTACATGTGCAGGGCATCATCAGTGCAACTAGTTTTTTCAGACCACCATATGGTCTGCAGATGCACGGAGTCAGCACTAGCAACTCGATATTAACTTCGTGAAAAATGAATAGAAGCTTCAAGCATTAAATCTGATGTTTTTTTTTTCTGTAATGCCAAACTTTTCTATTAAGAGATGTGCATGATCAGTATAAATGTAAAACATGTATAATGGCATTATTTTTAATATAGTGTAGAAACATAAAGTACATTGGACAAATTTAAAGAAAACATATTTAAGAAGAGAGTTGAATAGTTATTAAACATTTAGCATTTTCAGTCTACTAGTTTACTAAATTAACTTGTAAAGCTTCACGCATAAAGTAGTAGTTTATCAATATTCTGTTGCATTAAGTTGCCACAGCTTTGGTATACTCTAGCACATGCAATGTATAAGTATATTGCAGTATTGTGAAATGTGTTTATAAAATGCTATGCAATGCTAAAGGCAAACACCAGCCACGCTACAGCTCTTTGGTTCTAGAATCTGACCAAAATTATGACTTCTGACTGAAAAGTGAATATGTTTAACTTAGGATGAAAACCTGTGTGGCTTAATTGGGAAATACATTAGGAAATCAATAATCAATTTATAGCTGAGTGTTACAGTACAATATTAAGACAAATTGAGGGCATGTGTGATTCTAGATATAACCGTTGGTCTAAGTAACGGGACATTAACCTTAGACTGCCTCAGATTAACAAAAAAAAAACATGTAAAAGGTCCTCCTGGTTAACAGAATATATTGTGTAGATAGGTAGACAGCACTTTGTATGAAGATTTTCATTCGGTGCTGCTTTGGAGAACTTGCTTAGATTTCTAAGATTCTTTAAAATTAATATTACTTTTAATATGGTTAGCAGAGTTAATTGACAATGCTGTTTTCTTCAATATGCCAGTGTTACAGACATTTGATTTACAAGACAGGCAAAAGTACATTTTACTGTATACAGTATCTCAGAACAATACCTCTTAAGGGAAGTGCTATTGTCCTTGTATACCAGAAGGTTTATCATGCAAATGGAATGTTTATCAACTTGTATATGAGTTTGCAATGAACAAAACCAAAAGCAAACTGTTTTGCTATAGACTGTTTATACAGACCATGTTAAAGACGAAGGTATACATACATCAAAATATAGAAATGTCTAGAATATGTGAACATCCATGCATTTCCTGTATCTATGAGTTTTCATTATAGGCTGAAGGAATATGGTTTGTAGAATTTTCTGCCAAATACTACATTTTACAGCTTGCAGAAAGTATACCTGGACCAGTGCAACTAGTAAATGTTTATGTCATCTAAAATACAATATTTCCAATTTTTGGTCTGTAAAGAGGACAATCCCTTTCATGTGAAGGTTGGATACATGTTTTATACAATATCTTATTAGTTTTGCCTCCACTATGTTTTTTCTATCTTACACTGGGGACTTACTTATTAATATTTTTCACACTGAACATATTTGTAAGGCTCCTATTAATTTTCTAGGCTTTAGGAGATTTGGTCATGCTGACTAATATTGCCAAAAAAGGGGAATGTTTATTTGCTGATGATAAGCGGATTGAGGACCCCACCTGTTTCAACCTACACCAGGGACCAATTCTATTGGTGGGTAGGGGTTTACATACCCTTACTGCACAGTGTGAGCCCACCACTTCTGGTGAAGTCTGATAAGTAACAAATGAAAGCGCTCAACCTGTTACACTGTTTTTTACTATTTTACCATTTATTTTTCCTTAATAAAGTGATTTTTCCCTTGACTGTGGTGGTGCGGTTTTGCTCTGCCTTGTGGTTCCTGTTTTATGGCGAGTGGTTATTGTGTATTGAGCCCACCACAAAGCCTAGCATACTTGGATTAGTAAGCTACTGGCTAGTTGGTCTCCAGTTGCCCATACCAAGATACCTGGCACAGCTCAGATAAATGAAACCTGCATACAAAAACAATCAGTGTGCCAAAAATTAACTAAGGATTGCAACATTCAATATATATTCAGTGATGGGATGCATATTAGAAGTCGATTACATAACAGTAGGGGGATTAGATATTCTGTATATCCAGGAGACATAGTATAAGACTAGTACAGCAAAATCTCTAGGCATGGGATCCAGAAATTACAGCTTACTAAACTGTGTAGGAAATGCATTGAGAGAGAAAAAGATGTGGGGGGTGTCATCAGAATCAGTGACAGAATTATGGCACTCAGACTCCAATATAAAGACGGAACAGTCATTATGATCTCAGTCTGTGCTTCACAGTTGGGCAGCAATGGTTAGGAGGAGTAGAGGGTGTTCAGGCAGTAGTTGAAGGACCTCATTGATAAAGAAGGGCAAATTAAACTGTTCTTGATAATCGGAGAAACTCCTTGCTCATACCAGGACAAGAAGGACAGGATATGAGAATTGCCTGGGGCCACATGATTGATGCAACAGAAATAAAGAAAGGGACACCATTCCAGACTTCTTTAATGTTGACCAACTCTTGGTTCATGAATAAAAACAGTCACATGGTCACATACAAGTAGGTCAGCAAGCAACTCAAGTAGACTTCCCCCTAGTAAGGAAAGGGCATTGGGGTAAATTAGGGATTGCAAAGTCATTCCAAGTGAAACAGTCAGCCAATACCACAAAGTAGTGTTGCCCACAATAAGCTTCAAGCAATGGTCAGAGAAAGTTCTGAGATCAACGGAGATTAGGCTTATGACTTGAAAGTTCCCTGGAGAGAAACCAGAGGAGTTCAGCAAAATACTTATGGCCTCAGAATCTCAAGAGGTAGAGGAAATAGGTGGTGCAGAAAAAGAAGAATGTCAGCATCTGAAAACAGCATGTGACCAAATGATAGAATAGGTTTGTTGTCAAGTCATATGCACAGTACGGTACATGAGGAACACTGGGGGTGGAATACAGATGTCTCAGAAATTACCATAACAAAAAAGGATTAAAAGAAGAAGTGAGAGACAGAAAGGACAGACCAAGCTAAGAAGGAATACTGATTGGCTAACAAACAGGCTAACAGAGCAATTCCAATGGCAAAGAACAAGGTGTCAGAAAACCTCTACTAGCAATTACAACATGGCTCAGCAGATTTCACAAAGGCAATCTATGACTTTGTAAGGCAATTTACAGAAAAAAAGGATGTCATTCATCTGTTCAGCAGTCTAGAGGACATCAAGAGCAAAAGGAAGAAGTACTTTAAAAGGCTCAGAGAAGTTCTGCTGTTGCAGGCACAGCCTATGATGAAAGCAGAAGGAGAACCAACCCCAGAAGATGCATGATATGCACTAAGGAAAATGAAGTCAGAAGATAAATTCAAGATACTGGAAATGTTAAAGGATAAGTGGGGCTTGAGGACACTCATCACTGTATATACAGAGAACTGTATCCATCGTTATTAGAGAATAAACATTCTAATGCAATTGTATAAGAACAAAGGAGATATTCACAACTTGTGCAGTACAAAGCTATCAAACTCCTGTCACACTGCTTGAAAGTGTTGAAGAAGGTGGCTAATGAATAAATACACACAGTAATATAAACTAAGATAGGAAATGAGCAGCTCAGATTCAGATCAAGATGAAGTGCAACTAACCCAATGTTTGTAATGAGGCAGATAAGGGTGTCAGGCTGAAACCAAAGAAGCCAGCTCCAGAAAAGGTTACAGAAAACAAATTATGGAAGGCTGTGCACACTTGCAGGAATGCAGCTGATTATTTGAAAAAATAGATTTGAGAGATACAGGAAAAATGCAAGAGGAGATAAGGACTTCCAAACAAGATATGAGGGAAGAACTGTGACAGGTAAGTAAATTGTCCGAGATTGGAATTGACTCAAGAGGGGTGACAACAGTTGATATTACACCCTAACCATATTTAAAAATGGGAACAATTGGGTTTGATGATGATGATGATGATAATGACTCACTTATCTACAATAGTAAAATAATGACATGTTCAAGATTTAAAGAATTTATACAGATGCCTAAATGAAATATAATTTTAGTCTTCTGAATTAACAATTTTACTGAATCTGTCTAAAGGGAAAGATGAATGAGTGATATTCAATTATTTATTCATAAGTCATAGTTTATTTTTAGTTTATTTTTAGTTTATAGTTATAGTTTATTTTTCCCAGTTTATTTTCTTTACATGCAGCATGTTTTCTTAAGATCAGTTAAGTACAGGTCATCAAATTTAAAATCAGTCTGTTATAAGAATAGTGATGGCACATTTAAAAGTACATTTCTGATGGTTCCTCTTACTGTATAGGCACTCCAAACTGATGTCATAGTACGTATATTAACCAATGGTTAAACCTGAGAAAGTTATTTCCCCTTAGCTTGCACCTTTATGTTACCTGTGGATTGCTCTGTTCACACAGATAAGTAATGGCAGACAAATTATACAAGTCGGTGATGTACAATGATACCACCCCTCAAACCTACTCTTCCTTTAGGTGAGCTCCCATTGTTTTTGCCATGTTTTTCAGGTAGCTACAGCATATCACTAAGGCCTTCTTAATGCAGCTGAGAATGTTTGCTTCACTATTTGTTGAGACAACTTATTACACTTTACCAAAATCTCTTGTAATTACACATTGACTTTCATCTGTTCCATTATACTTAATGAGGAAGAAATGGTGTCCTAATATCTACACTGATTAGTGCAAACAAGTAAATACATATTTAAGTAATATTTTTCAGTCCATTCACCAACAGTCATGACTTACAGACCTTGTTTGCCTCCTTCTCTGCTGGAATCCTAGTAATACAGTTAAACTTAAATGTTGTTACTAATTACTTAACGGTCCTGTAGTATTAATAATAGTAAGCTGTATTATTTATCCCAATGAGATTACTTGCTGTCATTTTTAATGTATATTAATTGATGTTCAGATTATCTTTAATTTACAGCTACATATGATAACATACTCTTAACTTTTTAATAAATAAATTTGCAAATCTAATGGAGTCTGACATGCCTCTATTTTTTTTTCAAAAGTAATTTATGAGTAATGGCTGTTATAAGAGATAGATATTTATCCATTTTGCAAAACAATGCTTAATTAAGTAGTGATTGTAGTCAAAACAATGACCAGACTGGTAAACATCTGGTTATGGTTTTGATCAAAATCCCATCACAAAGATTATTCAGATGAAGTAGAGAATTTCAAGTAGGTCTGATATCATTTTAAGTAAGGCTGGAGCAATGCCCCTTTTTGTAAGGAAACCATGTCAGACATTTTTAAGGAAATTTTACAAGTAATAGCGGCCTTCTCAGCAGTTATATAAAGGGAATGTTTACATGTAGGACATATCCTAAATGCCATTTTTAAATATAGTGTGTTTGTTACAGTAGACCTGTATATTTTAATTGGTTATGTACATTTGTTGTGTACATTTCTTTGTGCTCATCTCAGGCTTCTTTTTTTAACATTTGTAAGACTATCAGAAAATCAGGCATAAGATTTATAAACATATAAGTGCCATACACATGAAGATAGTATAAATAGGGTTGTCACCTTTTCAAATGTCCAAAGTGGGACATTTTTTGTAGAAATGTTAGATTGTGCAGAGCAAAACATACCCATAGCCAGTACAAAGGACATAACTTCACTTTTTGCCAAATAAAAGCTTATTCTTGTAGCATTTGAGTTGCTTATTCTGTTTATTATAACATCTAGATGTTTCAGAGACAAAATAATTGTTTTGTGCA
Organism: Protopterus annectens; assembly: GCF_019279795.1. Classification (NCBI taxonomy): domain Eukaryota; kingdom Metazoa; phylum Chordata; order Ceratodontiformes; family Protopteridae; genus Protopterus; species Protopterus annectens. Next base: position 1,372,217,075 of record NC_056731.1, read on the forward strand.
ACTATTAAAGAAAATAAAGGAAATATTTTTGTCCTAAAATCTCAGGACATTTGCCATTTTTTTTCACTTTTTTGCAGGACACAACTGCCCAAAGAGGGACTGTCCCTTGCAAAGTGGGACAGGTGGTAACCCTCAGTATAAATACATAGTAAGACATACTAAGTTTTGTTGTTGTTTCAGCAAATTGTTTTATTGTTATAAATTCAGTAGTTCCCAATGTAAAGGGGATGATGAATGACTAAAATATTAAAAAGCCAACAAATCCAAGTCATGTCCCAAATTTTATTATAGGTAATTGCTTTTGGCTGAACCACCAGCCTTCATCAGACGAAGTACTAACACAGTTAATATATACTCTTACTTAACAATTAATGGTAATTAATCCTATTAATGCTTCATTATAACTAACACCATTTAAGAACATTTAAAAATACAGAATAATTTGAAAACCATTCCACTTATATACATTGGTATTATATACTTATCTATTATATAACTTTAACTTTAAAACACTGGATATAGAGAGGGTTTTACTGAAGCATTAAGGAACGTTTGCCACCAGTATTCTCTATTTTCAAGATAGGTTTTCCAAGAACCACCACTGACACCCACTTTTACTTGCTCTAATACTACACAACCAGATTTATGGTCTTGGGTCTTTTCTTCAGTAAAACCATGTCTGAATGAGACAATCACCTCATTTAAGCAAAATTTACATGTAAAATACCATTCAGACTGTGCTAGTCATTCTATTTGTTTATTACATGTCCCTGGTAACTGGAAAGTGTTGACATAATTTTTTATAAATTTCATAACATATGCAAAAGCTTGCTGATGGGTCAGGTTGAATTTCTCCCACATTTGTAAGCTTTTTAAATCTTCAGAGAATAGATTGTAAACAACTACTTGAATCAATTTCTTTATAGGTAATAATGAATTAGAATATTTTTTCTGGTCCTTTTTGCAAGATTGAATGACAGAGGCTCCTGATATCTTCATAACTGAAAGGGCGAATGTAACATTTAATCAGGGTGTAATAAGTGTTAATATTAATGAGGCAACAGTGTTCTAGTTGAAAGCTTAGTCTTATGAATAGTGCTATGTTTTATATGAGCACATGGAAATTGTTTTTCAGGAAATATGCCTCATAAATATCATTTTCAAGGAGATCATATTTGCAAAACTGATATGTATCATTTAGGCTGTCATTCTGTTCAATATTTCAATAAGCAAACCAAAAGAACTTGCAATTCTTTAATAGAAAGATGTTTCTTTTAGGTTACTTGGAGGTGACATCTTCCTGATCTATAAATTAATGTCTGATAATTCTATTTAAAAGTCTTCATCTGGTACGCAACACCTAAGGAGCTAACACCAGACTAGGGAATCTAATACTAATATATATATATATATATATATATATATATATATATATATATATATATATATATATATATATATATATATATATCTATATATATATATATATATATATATATATATATATGGATCTACTTCCAATACTCGAAAGACGAAAACTGTGAAAACGAAATACCCAAATGGTGAATTTTTCCCAGGACAAGTAAACACTTACCCAAACAGCAGCAAAACATACACTGTAGTAAATAAAACCCACCTAGGTGGGAGGCTACACTCCTCATACCCCCCAAAAGCCCCCCATACCCCGCAACTATTTGTATTAGAAGGGGATCTCTCTCTCTCTATATATATATATCTATATATATATATATATATATATATATATATATATATATATGTCAGAATAGAGCAATATGAGCCTTGATACGGTTTCATAAAAACTGTTAGTTAAAATCATCAGAACTTCATCTGTTTATGTGGATCTCAATGGAATAGAAATATTTTTTCTCTGCATACATTTATATTGAAATTATTTGATATGTGGTTATGTTAGAAAACATTATGAAATGAGTTTAAATGGATGTGTAGAATGAACCTATGGGAAGTATAAGAATCATTCCAAAGCTAATATAGATACTGGTCTAACTAAATAATTTTGGAAAATAAAAATAAACTATGGAATTTTTCAGGGCAAAAGACTTTCAATGCAAAGCAAATGCATTCATATTTGGTTCATTTACTGCCTTTTCCTAATGAAGATGGAAATGTGACTGCCTAGCTTACCTGGTGAAATGTTTCCTTAAGGAATTTATCTAAAGCTGTATAAGGTTAGTGCCTTTATATTCCAACAAGACCTACATATGATAATATGGAACCTTTGTCAGGTGATAGTCATATTGCTTTTCTGTTTCCTGAAAAGTGAGCAGTTGAGGGAGTCATAGAAGAAGCTTGACAGTCAACAATGTTACCTGCATTTATAGGAACATAGAATGCCATTTTAGAAGAGCTCTCAGGAAATGATCAACAGGTTTTATTATACAGGATCAGAGTGTTCAAAAGACACATGCCAGAAGAGGAAACTGAGTTGTTTGGATAAAATATCCAGTGTGCTTTGTGGTTCTCTGTGATTAATAAATAAAATGTTACAATTTTGGGGCACATGCATCTTTTTAATAATTAAAAGGTAAACAGTTGTGAGGTGAAACTTATGTAGTGTGTAAACATCTGTATACTGCAGAAATAATGAATACTGCATTTGGCTATCCTAAACATATCTATATACTTTAAACATATAGCTTGAGAGGAAATCTACCTACTGGGGGCTCACAAAATGACTTTTTCTTTCACGATGTAGCCATTACCATGTATGAAGACCCATAAGAGAATAAATATTGAAGTTCCCTTCACTTGGAGTGCCATAGGCACTGACACATCACCACTTACCTGTCCTGCAGCCTTTTGATTGCAGTAAGAAATGCTCACCCAACACTGGTATCTGTGATTTTAAAAGAGAATGACTGTAAGTAGTATTAATAAGCCTTTTTGTACTTGAGATGTGCAAAGTTAGAAAATCTTAAGTTTCTCTTTGTGATTTAGGAATACTTCGTAAAACAAAGTGGAAGCTGTAACAATTAGACAAATGTTTAAGAAGAAATATGCCACGTAATATTAGAATTTAAACCACATCTACCATAAAAAACAAGATTTGGTATAAAAATAACTAGTACCAGCTCTAGTATTGGATAGCAGCTGTTCTCTTATGAATTTGCAAGGAACAAAAACTGCATGATGATAAAATAGCAATAATATATACACATACTTTTTATTGGAAAACGGAAAAAGACATACTTTTGTTGAATAAAGAAAAAGTTAATATAAATATTTGAGGGGGTGCAAGGGAAACCATGGTAGAATAGAAGGAATGATTGTGGCAAGTGAGTTTAAATGCAGCTCAACTGTCGGGATTAAATCATTATATTTCAGTTTCCAGTATCTTGAAACTTTATTCAGCAAAATTGTACTTTTATTTATATCTAATTATGTTTTTAAACTAGAATATCTTAATTAATATTTCACTAGTAGTTGCACTCTTTTAAATGTTGTTGAATTTGTGTTTAATCTTGAGACAAATTAATTAATGAGATTTATTTAATTTTGTATATCTAGGGTTGATACAAATTCAGCTAAGAAGTCCTATTATATTAAGGATGCAAACACTTAACTGTGAAAAATAAAGTAGCTCTTTATTTGACTTACTTCTGATTTTTTTTATTTTCATCTGCATACTGTACTAAAGTGGAATCTGGAATATTGGCATGCATCTCACTTGCAAATATACTGAATAGAATTGCTCCCATATTGAGTCCTAAGAAACACCTATATTCATCATCATCATCATCATTCACCTTTCCCCATTTTGTACACGGGGTCAGGGTGTTGTGTCAACTGTTGCCATCTTTCTCAGTTCACTGAGATTCTCCTGCATTTCTCAGTGGTCACGTCTGTCTGACAAAGGTCTTCTCTCATGTACCCAATCTGCCTCTTTGCTATGCACATTTGTTTTTCTTGCCTTCTTCTTATCTCTCCCAAATCTTTTTCAACAGATTGTCCTCTGCTTTCCTGCACATATGCCTAAACCACCATAATATGTTCTTTTTTACTTTCTCAGACACTGAAGCTACTTTGGATTATACCTCTCAACCTGGAAACATCAAAAATCTGGACAAAGACCCATGAAAAGTAAGTACAATTGGCCAAATATCTGGACACTGATTAACATAAAATGTGCATACATAATTATGTAACCCCACCTACCACAATGGAATTGTGGTATATCTACATTCAAATACAAATTGAACAACAGACAAAATATTAAACCATACCTTACAGCAAGAAATCTGGGGAAAACCATAAGTAATGGGGGAAAGGCCCCCAAACAGGGCGATTTTTACATATTGCTCTTACAAACTTAAAAAAGTTGATAGAATAGCAGGTTTGTGTTAGCATGAATTTTCTGAACAGAATAAAGTCTGAAACTCAAACATCTCATCATTTTCTGATGACTGTAATGACTTGACAATGATTTACCAGAAAACCACAATTTTATGAAAAATGGACTATAAATATGAGGCAAAAATCTGAACATTCTGCAAAAATCTGTAAAGCTGAGACCCAGTGTTCACAATAAAAGGCCCTTGTCAACAAAAGGAGCAGTTACAAAGTTTGCATCAGTCTCATAAGTATCATACATGTTATCTACAGTTCACTTTATGCTATGAACAGTAAATAAATCAGGCTAAACAAAGGACAATGACCATGAGAGGCAAAATACATTTCATACTTGCAGTTTAAACAAGACCACAAGTCACTGTGAGCCAGTACAGCAGCATCCACGCACACTGTAATGTAAAACACTGACACCAGAAATTGCTCTGGTAAGCATTGTTGATCACCACAATGAAAATGTACCAAAATGAATTAGACTAACCCCGGGATTCAATAAACTCCATGCGGGAATAGTGCTATTCCCGCATGGAGTGGTTCGTGTCCGTGTAGCATTAGCATTAACAGCAGCGCTGCTGTAAAGGCTAAATGACCAAGAACAGTGAAAGAGTGCAGGGGGCATGCTTAAGTAGTACACAGACATTGAACACGCCCCCTGCACTAAGAAAGTGCTGTACGGCACTTTCAAAAGTATTTCAGTGTCCACGGACACTGAAATGAAATTAAAATGAGTATTTCAGTGTTTGTGGACACTAAAATAGCTAGGGGAGCAAGAAACAATGCAGGGGGTATGTGACAGGTTCTCTCACACACCCCTGCATTGTGAAAGTGCCATATGGCACTTTGCACATACTGCCAGTGTCTGTGGACTCTGACAGCTAATAAAATAGTTATGTCAGTGCCTGTGGACACTGAAATAGCCAGCAGATCATTAAGGAAATGCAGAGGGTGTGTGACAGGTTCGTCTTGCACACCCTGCATTGATAAATTGCCAGACAGCACTTTGAAAAGTGCTGTCAGTGTCCGCGGACACTGACAGCTAATAAAATAGCTTGTGTCAGTGTCCAAGGACACTGAAATAGCCAGCAGATCATTAAGGAAATGCAGAGGGTGTGTGACAGGTTCGTCTTGCACACCCTGCATTGATAAATTGCCAGACAGCACTTTGAAAAGTGCTGTCAGTGTCCGCGGACACTGACAGCTAATAAAATAGCTTGTGTCAGTGTCCAAGGACACTGAAATAGCCAGCAGATCATTATGGAAATGCAGGGGGTGTGTGACAGGTTCTGTCATACACCCCCTGCATTGTAAAGGTGCCGTATGGCCATAGCCATCAACTGTGTCTGCAGAATGCCCAGATGCCTGTCTCACATAGTTTCACCTTCCTAGAGCAATAAAGCAGTACAAAGCCATAAATAATGGTGAGACAAAGCCACAAAAATAGGGAAACATTTAAAATATTGCACTGACAAACCAGAAAATTGATAGAATAAAAGGTTTTCAGTAGCCATAGCCAGTTTTAGGCACCAGCGAACCCTGCGGTCACTGAGGGCCCCTCCTGGGGGGCCCCCAACCACAGCAAGTTATCTTATCTTGATATTTTGTAACATGTCTGTCAAACCAATAAAAGCTAGTACAGCAATCTTGTATACTTAATAAAGCAGGTAATTAATAATAACTCATATTTATTTTCTTCAAAATTCAAACATTTGCAGTTATAGTAACAGTATTTTGTCAAGTAACAAGCTTTACAATTTCATTAAATATTTTACCAATGACATAATGCCCCGGCCTAGGTTAAGCCATGATGGTGGACATCCTCTTCACTAAAATTAACAACATAGCCAGTTTTAGGTACCTGCAATGACTGTGGCTGGAGAGGGCCCCTTAATCAATGACTGTGTGGGGCCCCACAAAAAACACTATTGGTTAGGGAAAAATGAGGAGAAAAAATGTATTAAGTTTCAATTATACTCTTTAACCTGAACAGGACTGTGATATGACCCTGTTAGGACAAAGCTGTAATGAACATAAGCAAAGTAAGCACTAGAGAGATCAGCAGCCCAGGGTGACCGATCTCAGTGCAAACTGTGGAGTTTAAGAAGAGCTGATGCTTCTAATCTTCAGAAATGATTTCGCTTTCAATGTTTTTATACATACTGGCAGAACAACTGATACTGTAACTCTCAACATATTTGCTGAAGAATTCTGTTCAGTGATAAAAATAATAGCATAATAAAGTCTCAAAATGAGGAACACATTTTATATATTACTCTAATTCATTTAAAAAGTTACTATAATAACACATTTTGCATCAACATGCATTTTTAAACAATAAGTATAAAACTGATGACTGGATTTATTCTAACAGAGCAAAATTATGAGACAAAATCAGAAATATCTGTGAAATCAGGGATAGTGATATGTATTAATTTACTCCTCACTGAGGTAAATAAAAGTGACTTATCCCTGTTGCTGTTTGATGACTGCTAAACGCAGTCACTGATCTTGTGTAGTAGTACTAGTGTTGTACAATGTACTTGCTGAAATAAGTACAAAATTAGCATTACTGTGGTGTGTGTGTGTGTATGTGTGTGTGTGAGTGTGTGTGTGTGTGTGTGTGTGTGTGTGTGTGTGTGTGTGTGTAAAAAATATCACAGATTTTTATAAATGCACATATCCAATAATGCCGGAAGACACACATTATTCTTCAGGGTATCAATAAAAATGTAGCTAACAAGTGAAGCCGGAACACACACATTATTTTCAGGGTATCAATAAAAATGTAGCTAACAAGTGATTATATTTCAAAAGTAAGTATAAAATATATCACAGAGCATTCAGACACTTAGATCTTCTAGGAATCTGATGGCCCCCACTCCCTAAACTGTATAAATGGATACAGGAGGCTCCTTTAATCATCCTTGACTGTGAGGACCCAAAAAAAGCTGTTTTTGGTTGAGGAGAAAAAAATGTTTTAATTTTCTGATTGCACTCTCTAGCCTGAATGGAGTTATTATATGACCCTGTTAGGATAAAACTGATAATAGCTTTTGTCCTCAACCACAAACATTCTAAAACATCCCTGTTCAGATGTTTGTGTATAGAAACTTACTGTAGGTTATGTGGGTGCTGGGGATTGTGTGGTCATCATTTCCTTTACTTTTCTAACAGACCTCAGAGGTATACAAAGAAGGTTACTTTAGCTCCCGTAGGGGCAGTGTACTGCCTGGTAGCAGCAAAGTAGAATACATTATTGCAGTCATTATTTATTTTCACTTTCCTCACAATCAAACATCAGGCACATATACCGTTGGTTACCTTTGGGGGTTAGGATCGAAGAGTAAGTAGGCATGCTATGTATATGTATTTCAGAAGTCACTTGAAATATATGACTGTGGCCATTTGAATCTCTGCTTTCATCCCAATCTAACCCTAGAGGGTTGCATAGGCAGTGACTGTCTGTTTGGGAGGATTAGGGAGGCAGGCAGTATTCCCGTACATGATCTGTGTATCCTCACAACAATTGACTTGTTAATTTATTTTGAGCTACTATTTTTGTCAGCTTTGAATTTTAAGCCTTTGACACAACTTGTCTTCATTGAAAGAAAAAAATAAGACTGAAATTATTTTTTCTTACTCGTGATTTTTTTTAGGCCACTTTTGGATTAAAAGGTTGGGAAATGCTCTAGATTCTGGGGGCACCAGCTTAATTGAGTTATTTCCTAAATGGTTATTACTGTGCTGTCTTGGTCAAGAAAGTATATTGAAAAGACGGAAATTAAACTAAAGCTGAACAGCAATATTGAATTTCTTTCCTAAATCATCATTTCTGTTCAAGCCATCATTGGGTAAAAAAAATAAACTTAAAAAGCACTTTAGAGCATATATAAAGTTATGGCTTCTTGAAAAAGCTGAAGAAAAAAGGTAAAATGTGAGAAATGGAAGAAAAAAAAGTATTGTGCATAAGTGGGAAGCCCAACATGGGGGAAACAGAGAGGAAACTCTGGAGGGTGTGTTTTTTTTTTTTTTTGGCAGGGGCTGAAAAAGTAAGCAGTGCCTAGGGTTCCATTGCACATTAGTTCTCCCCTGTACATAGAGTTGTTGTAATGTATCCTTGTTACACATAAATGCAAGTAACTGTAAAATGTCCCTTTGTGAGATAGGCCTAAGACAGTGTGGTATGTATGCCTGTTGTGATAAGATCAATGTAGCTACAGGTCATTCTGTGTGTACTACTCCTACAAGCCTGCAGCATAAACTAAAAAGATGGATAGAAGTGGTGGCAGTGACAGGGTGATACTTAGACTGAAAGTGCCCAGGGGGCCCCCAACTTGACATTTGCTGGGGGCCCCCAAAATGCTTACACTGGCCCTGTCAGTAGCACAGACTTCCTGCAGGGTATGAAGATTGAAACAGAAATGTTTGCCATGTGAAAGTGCCATACAGCCATACTGTTAACTATACAGCTGTCTGCAGAATGCCCAGATGCCTTCCCCACATACTTCTCACCCCCTAGAGCAATACAGCAGTACAAAGCCATAAATAATGGGTGGACAAAAGGACATAAATAGGGACACATTATACAAAGTACACTGACAAACCCGAAAGCTGACAGAATAAAAGGTTGGCAGTAGCACGAATTTCCTGGAGGGTATGAGGACTGAAACAGAAATGTCTGCCATGTGAAAGTGCCATATGCGCAAAGCCCTCAACTGTACAGGTATCTGCAGAATACCCAGATGCCTGCCTCACATACCCGTCAACCTCCTAGTGTAACAAAGCTGAACAAGGACATAAATAGTTAATTTTTTTCCATACTAATGCATGTTTAAGCATATCTGAGCAGGTGTGCATGTTATGGCCCTCTGCCCAGCATTGCTTAAATACCCCAGAGGAGATAAATAAAAATATACAGCCAAAATTCCCAAGCCCCTCTAGTGTAGTGGTTAGAGTCCTGCCTTTACATGCAGGTGTTCGCAGTTCGAGTACCAAGAAAAGCAATTTTCTTTTACATGAGAAAGCAGTGTTAAAATCATTATTTTCATCTTAACGCATGTAGTAATTGATTTTTGTCAACCAGGGTAGTGTAGCTGGTGTAAAATGGAAGTGTGAGTGCATATAACAAGTGAAACCACCCATGTATACACAAGTTTCCCACAGAGTATAGTCGCACCACTTGCTAATGTAATGAAATCATATAAAGTAAATCATATACACTTACTAAATAAAATTATTAGTCTGATATTTTTTTAAAAATGAAAAGTGAGCAATGGTTAGCATCACTTAGACATGAATGCTAAGCAGCAAGTAGCTCAGCTAAGCGGATTTCTGCACTGTTAAGCAGTGCTCGGCAATAACCCCTTTAACTCATTACATCTGAGTGACGTCTCCAGGTGCATCTGCAGTTACCTCCTACTGCGCCTCTAGGCATTAAATAATGCTTGTTCATATTTGCATTAATAATTCCAAAACCATGTTACATACAAGGTATCAGAATCTTTTATCTTGAAGCATACATGATGGCATATACAACTGTATTGATATTTGACCTATGTCAATGACTTTTTGTTAGAACTATGAGGTGACAACTTCATTTTTTAAAGGCTGAATCCACGCCCACTGGGAGTTAAAGGTACACACTCAAAAGAGTTGTTCTGGAGGGAATAAGTTAAGCACAGTTCAACACAACTTAGCGGATTTGTGCACTGCTTAGCAGAGCTTAACATGTTTAAAATGGTCCAATGACCGCAAAGGGTCGGAATATTGCCTTATTTAAATGGTGCAGGAAGGAATACAGCCAGAATCTGTTATAGTTCATGTCTGCAGGTATTATGGCTGGTGTAGGTGAAGGAGTGTGCTTTCAGGTGCAGCACTGGAGCATTCAGGAGTCCAAGGTCATGGCTGGAGTTCTTGTAGAAAACCATGAGGAGAGACTGCTGCAGGGCCGGTACCATGGCACAAAATACAAAGTGGAGGCCAGGGACCATCTTGCATGTGATCTCACCAGTGCTACTGACATTCCCCGGACTGGTTAGCAAGTATGGCACCACTATGCTGACCTAAATTGGAGGAAGAGGGTGCTCTTGGCCCAGTGGATCCAAGATGTATGGGCACAGACTGTTCCAGTAGTGAGTAAGTATCACTATCAAGTAGTATGTAGCAAATACTAGCCTGAGAATGTGATAGACAGGTATGTATAATGTTTATTTTTTCTCCCCTACAGCTGCAGCAGAGAGGACTAATAACATAGAAGCCCATGAAGACAGACTGCTGAAGCTGTGCCAACAGGCTGGTGAGTGCAAATCTATTTTTCAGTATAGTGTGCGAATAGCTAAGAAGGAGTGCATTGCTTACTGCTAGTAGGTATACTGTTACTGTGTTAACTGAATAAATAAAAAATTTGACCGACTAATATTGATGTGTAATAAAGATCCCTACAAAAAACTGTTGTCTTTATTCTAGTATGGTGTTGTAGACACATAGAATGTATAGAGGTTCTTCAGAGCAAATATGGCTGTGACAGCATACTTTAACTGAGGTTGTTCTGTGAACCAGCTATTAAGAAAAACTGTACATGGTGGAGCTATAGAACAAGATATAACTGAAATGTGAAATATATTCTGCACTAAGCTCTGAACCCTAAATAGTAATGTGTAAAGTTTCAAAGTGTGTTCCATCCAGCATTGCCTTGTGTTAACCTTTGCTTTCCAGATTGTAGTAATTAATACACAGTACAATAACTATCTGTCTTACATGCATCACAGGATTACAAGTTCAGACTGTCTAACCAAGAGACTATTAGGCAAAAACCAGTGAAAAAAGAAACCGCAGTTCCCTAGTAGATCAGTCTGATGAGCAATAGCTCAGTTGTTAATTTTCCACACCCAGAGATGGTTCAAATCCAGGGATTGGTACTAAGATGTGTGCATATCTACCCACAAGGAATCAGGAATAAATGTAAAAACAGTCAGTTAGTGTTAACAGATATTTTCTCCATAGGTTTTACAGGTAAGGAAATGTTGGTAGTAGCTGTATGAAGCGTATACTAATAAACTGTGTACAGCTGTTCAACTGTTCCACCACATGCCTGCAAATGACAGCAGGATAGGTACATACAACATGCACTCTTCCCGATACATGTCTCTCAAGTGTCATGCTGTCATGGCTAGTGGTCACTGCTGCCAATAACCCTGGACACAGATAGGAAACCAGTTGAATTATGCCAGTAGCACACTCACATAACAGTTGTTCAGGGTACCCCTACTGTGCCAGATATGTAACCTTGATATGTACGAGTCCCCTCTAGTCATGAACCCAGAGTTGTCACAGTTTGCCACATACCATTCCAGGCTGACAGTTTAATAGGTATGTTTGTGATTCAGACGCTATGTGCCATAGGCATATGTAAAGTGAGGGCAGACCCATAGAGTATTGAACAGTACTGTTGAGGAAAATAGAAGCATAAACAGTTGTTAATGGACTTTTTTCTCTCCCCCACCCCTTATTTGGATCGATACTATAATTCATATACTATGGGTATGTTTTTCTCCAAACTTAATGTTGGGACTTGTGTTCTATTATTGTTATATATTTGATTGGTTGCATGTTAACATATCTTGTTCAAATACCATTGTTGGTGACCTGTTGCCATCAATGTTACTGGCATGCTGTTATGATGCATACTGTTATTACATTTATGCATGTGTTTGTTTTGCTATGTAACTGTTTCAAATCTGTTTTATGGGGTTAATTGGAAGACCCATGCATGTTGTTATAACTAATCTTGAAATGTGTTGTTCGTGACTAACCAACATATTTTTTAAAACCTCAGCACCATAGCACATTTGGGAAGGCAGATCCCAGTGGATCCACCTGTCCCACCTCATATAGCCATGGCACTGGGCCCAGCATGTCTGGGACCCAACCCAGGACTTTCTCGTCCGCTGGTCTTGCACCACCTTCGGGTGGAACCATCTCAGGGGATGGGGAACATCCCCCGCCTGGGAGCAGGTGCAGACAGGAGCCTGTCACTCGCAGTCAATTCCGGGGTTTGGTGTGCAGTGTCATCCCAGCAGAGTTGGGTGGGCAGCTGTGCCAGATTGAGGGCTGCCTGGCACACCTCAAGGGGCAGGCTGCCCCTCCTGTCCAGCCACCAGCACAGCCACCTTAGGGGCCATGAAGGAGCAGTGATGACTGACCATGGGTGGGGACCTCAGTCCCACTGTATCCATTTGGGGGCTCATGGACTTTGGATTCCCAACCGCCCTCCCCATCAAAGGAGTTTACCCCCCTCATGTGTCATGTACCACCCCTGTTTGCCATCTTGTCTGTCTCAACTGTCTGCAAATGCAACCTATCCCACCCAACCTACCTCCCAAAACATACCTACAGCCCTTCCCCAACATCCTACTCTCACCTTAAAAAAAGGCATCTGTCCTGCAAAAAAAACATTGTCCCATACATAGCTCTACATTTTGCCCCCCATGTACAGTGAAACTAATAAATCAACCCACAGATTACTCTGCAAATGTCTGTCACCAACTCCCATCCCTGTGGGGTGTGAGACTGTAAATTCCAAATTCTACACATTTAATTCACAGCTGTTACTGCCAAGAAATGTAGAGCTATGGTCCTTTCCTACACCTGTCCTGCACATCCCTAGCTGCTTTTCAGAATGGTTTACCCTCTGCTTGCCCCGATTTCACCACTTTCATATAGCCCTTTTTTCTTTTCTTTAAAGAAAATTAGTGCGGGGTGTAAGCGGAAGTAAGAGGTGCTAAGCAAAGCTGAGATTGATTAACCGTCTGTTAGCATCACTTAGCTCTACACAAAACCACACAAACCTGCTTACAACTGCTTAAAAGTGCCTTAATCACTCTGTCTCCACCAGCCCTTGTTCTGCCCAGCAACAAACTAATCAGCCCTGCCAAGTCTTGAATCTAGGATGCTGTGCACTACAATCACAGCAACATACCACTACACCATCTGAGCTGTGGGAATGTGTAATGCTTTTACAAACATATCATTCATTCTGGTCATTTAACATTAATGAAAAAAACTGATCACTGTCAAATTTGGAACCCAGCACCCTGTGGACAACAATCACAGCAACATACATCTACACCATCTGAGCTGTAGGAATTTGTAAAGTTTTTACAAACATATCATGCATAACAGTAATTCAAAATAAGGGGGAATTATATATCTGTAGTACTATTATATACATATATATGGATCTATAGATACCAATATATATGTATATATATATATATATATATATATATATATATATATATATATATATATATGTATATATATGTATATATATATAAATATATATATATATATATATATATATATATATATATATATATATATGGTTCCCCTTGACTTGATCGACATGCCAAAACACCGACGCTCAGAAGACTGAGTCCAGAAGACTGACGAGACAGATGATCGACAAGGTGAAATACCAACAGCTGAAACACCGACATGGGCAACGTGTGTGTGTGATGGATTTAGCGTTAGGGAGCGGGAAAGGTGAGTGTGCAGTAGTGTCAGACTTAGGGTGCGGGTAAGGTAAGTGTGCGATAGTGACGGAGTTTAGGTTTAAGGGCGGGTTAAGTGAGTTAGGGTTAGAGTGCGGGTAGGGTAAGTGTGCGATAGTGATGGACTTTAGGTTTAGTGGCGGGTTAAGTGAGTTAGGGTTAGGGTGTGGGTAGGGTTAGTGTGTGGTAGTGTCGAACCTTAGGGTTAGGGTTTGGGTTACGGTTAGTGCATGTATAGTTGTGTTTAATGTGCAGTTTACGCTTTGTGTGTCGGTGTTTTGGGTGTCAGTGTTATGGTGCTCGGTTTTGTGAGTTGTCGGTTTTGTGCGTTTTCGGTGTTTTGGTGTCGGTGTTTTGGGTGTCGTGTATCGCTGTTGTGATAGGGATCCATAGATATATATATATGTATATATATATATATATATTTATCTTTATTTATTTATGTATTTATTCTTACATAGATATATAGACAGATAACCAACCTCTTACTGCAACACATCTGCAAAAAGCCTGACAAACGAGGGGATAAAGGGCAAACAATAGTGACATCTTTGAAATATGGCTGTCATACACATAAAAGTCTGCTAGATTGGCATGGTTTACTTTAACATACAATTCCAGAAAGATTCCAGGTCTGAAACTCAAATGAATATCATTATTTACTGATGTCAATGCTCACATCATCCCAGTGATTTCTCAGAAACCCCCAACTGTTGTGACCAACAGACAAAATTTATGAGCCACACATCTGGACAGTGTCTAGACATTTGGAAAGTGGAGAGGCATAACTGCAGTCATGTAACAGAATGGAAAAACCCATGACAGCTTCCAGCCATGTTACCTAGCACATTCTGAACCACAGTAAGACCGACACGACACTAACCCAAATCAGCTCTGGGCAATTACCTATGTATATCCATATATATCATGCACTACAGGGATGGAACTGTAAGGAAAAGCAGATAGTGGTGCATAAATGTCCATCCACAGCCATTTGCAACACAGTCACTGCAACATACCAGTACCCAAAATGAACTCTACAGTAGAACGACTGTTTGAACAAAAATATCCTGATTTCCAGTCACACACTACACTGACATATGCTGTTCCAACAAACAGTGTACTGGGAATCCTGAGGTGTTACAGGAAATTTCTCAGTCTGCCCCTACAGACATACACACCTGATAGACCACCAGCAGCTGTAGCAGCATACACAGTCAGGTAGAAAAGGATCTGTGACACTCACATCTGCTACTCTCTCTACTCAGCCAAACAAACATTTACACACAACACTGCTACACAATCTTGGCAGTCACTTCACAATGGCCAGAAATACATAACTCTCATATGTACAGATTTCCACAGAATGTCCAGGGTGTGAAACCATATTCATGGCCACTGCTGCATACCACTTCCAGGAGTCTGCCAAGTCAATGGGATGATACCTTGAGTGCAGTAACTAAATAATGATAGCACATACCTTTGACCCTCTTACTGCAAGATATCTGAACAAAGCATGACATACTTGGGGGCTAGAGGGCCAGAAAGAGGGACATTTTTAACATAATGGTGTTACAAACTGAAACAGTTGCCAGCGTCACAGGCTTTGTTGTAACATAACATCCCTGAAGGATTTGATGTCTTAAACACCGATGGATGTCAGCAGTCACTGACTACGATCCTCACATTATTCTACTGATTCCACAAAAACAGACGTTGTCTGGGGAACAGACCAAACATAATGGGCAAACCACTGGGCAGTCTGTGGAAATCAGGACATTTGAGAGGTATGTCAGAGACATATTAGTGTCAGATGTCAAGTCATGCAGAAAATGCATGTCCAGATGAGCCCTATTAAACTAGCAACCCTCAATGTATATAACAGCATTACTGACTTACAATCTGTACCCAGTTCTGGAGCTTTGTTAGCCATGTTGCTGGGCTGTCTCCACGTGTCCTCTCCTGAGAGGTATTCCCACCTTCTATCAGTGAAGCTGTAGACCCCACACCTCCATAATGTCCCCCACACAGTCAAGGAAAAGGGGCAAGGCACACTTGAAGGCTGTAATTATAGCACTGTGTTGTTATGGCATTGGCAAATGGAAAGACAACACAGCTGCTCTGGATGCAAGTAACAAGTGGGTGACACCGATTGGTGCACAGGCCATCACCTGCTCATGAGCAGTACCTACAAAAGGTAAGCTGCTGCCTATGCAACACAGGTCTCAACCCATCTACACAAAGACAGACTGAGACTACACAAACCTAACCATTTGTATTGTTGTGAGGGAACTCCTGAGCACTATAACAGGATTGTCAATCATGTAAGCTTATAATGAAATGCAGAAGGGGGGATGTAATGATGTCAAATGGGACATTAAACACTAGGCTGCAGCCATACCTGCTGGACTCACATGCTGCTGTCCAGCGCCTATGGCCATTTCCAATTGCCCTGCCTGCATTGACATGGAGCACATCTCTGGCCCCTGAGTCACCCCAGTAAAGGTTAGCTCAAGTATGACTACTAATGGAGTCTCTGTTGGCCAATACTGAGTGTATCACTGGTACCCCAGCTACCTGAGATGTTGTAATTATTCATATGTCACCTCTGAATGCTACTCTGTTTATCTTACAAATGTATGAGTTGTATATAGAGTATGTGCATACTACATGACAGGTGCAGATGTGTGTGTTGAACTGTATGTGATAGATATACTGAGCCCATACCTGACAACAGTCCGGAGTTTTGCAGACTGACCACATGCCTGCCTCATATTTGTAGTCAATGCCTCAGACAGTTGAGTATTGTCTGGCACATCACTGGCAACCCATTAAAGACTGAAGTCATAACAAATTAGCATACATTTCATTATCAAGTGTCATATCCTGTAGAGTATACCTGTGACTGTGACACCATCTTTGCTGGCAACTAAGTGTGTTTCAGCTAGATTCATAAAGTGACACTATTTACTGGCCTTTGCCCAACACTGATGTGTGCCTTTGTGCAGATGTCTTGTTCTAACAGGAACTAGGTGTCTTACCATGAAACCCATTTCAATGCAAGCGTACCTTGTCCTGTAGGATGCTGACATTTGTGCAGTCACTGACATCTGCTTTCTAGCTGTGGAGAGCACACCAGTCTTGCCAGGTCACACATCCCACCATACGTTAAGACCCCAAATGGAGGCCTGCAAAACTACAGGAGGTGGAGTGCTGAACATTAGCATACACATACACACCTCCAGGCTGGCCAAACAGTATGACACATGGGTGACATCCCGAGTGCATTTAACAGTTGACAAAACACCTACTCAAATCATACCTAGCTACAGGCCTCCAACCATGACTATGGACACCCACCACACCTATTGGGATGTGCTGGAATCTGTCAAGAATCAATCATCTATCCTGCTCCTGGGTGACTTCAAATACCAAACCATTGTGTGCCTGACCTATGCTACCCGAAAATGAATGCAGATAGATTCCTTGGCTTTGTCAATGACAATGCAGTGGATCCACTGGTCAACACTCCTACGGCAGGTGGGAATCTCATGTACCTGGTCCTAACCAACATGAGTAGCTGCTGTAGCATGCCTACAGTGCCATCCCCCGTAGTAATATCTGACCACATAGCCATTACTGTTCAGGTCACCATCTCCCTTGCCCCCCCTTTACAGTGTCAAACAGAATTAACTGTACACAAATTACTATAAGTCCCCTCAGAGCAGGTAGAAGTAGCTGTACAGCCAATGTCGCATTTGTTAGAACTAGCAGCAGGGTTCAGGCCCACAACACAATACTATGTGGGCACCTAAATAGCTGTATGGACTCAGCAGTACCTGACAGGAAAACATCATCTCCCTCAAGGTAGAGTAAATGCCTGTGGTGGACAGCAGCAATACACAAATACCATAACAGGTGGAAACAATGCTGGACAGGCCAAGAAGGAACAGGTGCCTCATTGGAAGCAATGTCACCTAGGTCTGCACAAGCATATAAGGGCACAGGTGATGTACCCTAAGGCTGACTTTGAATGCAAATCGGATACATCTACCAAGGCAAATCACTAGGCCTTCCACACATGTGTCAGCAATTCCAGAGGCAACACATAAATTTGCTTTGTAGTGGTGGTCAATAACACCACATGCACATATGGTATAGCTATAGGCAACCGGCTGCAGAAATGTGAAGTGTAAACACCACCCTGTGTCCCCCCAGTGGTACACATGTGCATGTACAGCACTTGCCCCCCTCCCCTCATCATCAGGAAGCAGGTCTGTAATGACCTGTCAAAGGCAACACACAGAGGTTTCCATAGGCATGATACCATCCCTGGCTGCATCTGACATGAACACAGGTATGGGCTTTCAGATCCATTTCACACTGTAGTCAACCACAGCCTGAGCACTGGGGTCATCCCATCTGCACAGAGGACAGCCAATGTCATCCCTATACACAAAGGTGGAGCAATCCACCAACCCAGCCAATATTATGCACATCAGCCTAACTAGACTGCTCTGCAAGGGCATGGAAGGCAATATCAAGGACATTATGAACAGGGATATCGTCATCATCAAAATGAATGGGGCCACACACCATGGTATTGTCAAAGGGAGATCAGGCCTGTTAAACCTAATTGACCTCTCTGCAGTAGTCAACAAACACAGAGATGAGGGGAAGATGGTGAACAATGCCTTCCTTCACCTAGCCCACTCCTCTCATACTAATCCCCAGGTGGACAGGATACATATGCCTACATAGCTAGGCACCAACCTGTAGGTTACCAGATGGGTAGCTAACTGGCCCAATGATAGTATCCACTCAGTCAAAGTAGTAGAACCCACCTCTAATAGTAGATTCATCCACAATGGTGTACTCCAAGGATCGGTCTGGTGGCCTTTACTGTTTGTGATATATGTATCTGAGGTACAGGACAAAAGCAGTGGTCTATGGCTGACCAGGTGTATGGATGCTTATAAGCTGCCCACTGTCTTACATTCATAATAGAAATCACATGGAACAATCTCCAAACCCAAAAAAACACAAAGGAACGCAGAACAGTAAGAAAAATTCTTTACTGGTGCATCTGGTACAACAGCTTATGCCTTCAAGGATGCACCAGTAAAGGATTTTTCTCACTGTCTTACATTCCCCTACTGATTTGGCCATCCCCCAAGAGGCACTCACCCAATTACTGACTGGTACAAAAAGAATTACCACAAATGGAATCCCAAGAGAGGCATAATTTCCCCTGCTGTGGCAGATGTCATTCACACTAAGTATGACAGTAATAATGTACTGAGCATGCAATCAGTTGTGAGGTAGCTTATGCACTGAGGTTGGTAGCAACCTGACAGTTTCCCACCATGTGGGCACATCTACATGGCCCACCTCACAAATATGGGCATGTCATAGTTAGGCCATAGGTAGCTTTAAAGTGAGGGCAGACCTCTAGAGTGTTGAGCAGTACTGTTGTAAAAATAGAGGTCTATGCAGTTATTAATGGACTTTTCTTCTCTCCTCCCACCCCTCATCTGTATCACTAATTATTATTCATATACTACGGGTATGTTTTTACCAAACCCAATAGTGGGACATGTGTTACATTATTGTTCATATAATTAATTGGTTGCATGTTAACATACCTTGTTCAAATACCATTGTTGGCAGTCAGTTGCCATCATTGTTACTGGCATGCTGTTACAATGCTTACTGTTGATCCAGTTATGCATGTGGTCTGTTTGCTATGCAGCTGTTTCACATATGTTGTTTTTGGTTAATTTGAACACCCATGCATGCCTTCAAAGCTAATATTGAAATGTTTTGTTCATGACTAATCAATATATCTTGGAAAACCTCAACACCATAGCACATTTGGGAAGGCCAATCCCAGCAGATCCACTTATCCCCCTCCATCTGGCCATGGCACCAGGCCCCAGCATGTCTGGGACCCACCCTTAAACTTCATCTTCTCCGGGCCCTGCACCACCTGAGCGTGGGCGCAGAGATGAGCCCATCATCCTCCGTCAGTTCTGAGGTATGGTGTGCAGTGTCATCTGGTCTGAGTTGGGTGGCCAGCAGCACCAGATGGAGGGCTGCCTGGTGTACCTTGAGGAGCAGGCTGCCCCTCCTGTCTAGCCCCCAGCACAGCCACCATTGGGGTTGTGAAGGTGCAGTCATGACTGCCTGCAGGTGGGGATGTCATTCCCACCGTATCCATATGGGGGCTTATCGGCTTCTGATTCCCAACCGCTCACCCCGTCAGAAGTGTTTACCCCCACGTGTCATACACTGCCCCTGTCTGCTGTCTTGTCTGTCTTGTCTGTCTCCCTACCCAACCTACCTCAACAGATGTACCTGCAATCTTTCCCCAACATCCCACTTTCACCTTAACCAAAAAAAGGGGCATCTGTCCCCAAAACAATTATCGCCCCATACATAGCTGCCCATTTCACAAAGGTGTCCACTGGACACATGTAATATGGTCCAACTGGCTTGACAACACAATTCTGTTGTCCTCACCCCTCTCTCTGGAGTTTGAGTGTCCAAGTTCACCTCCAAATTCCGTACAAATGCACAGCTGTTGCTGTATAAGAAATGGAAAGCTATGGACCTTCCCTACACCCATCCTGCACATCTGTAGCTACCTTCCATATTGTTTTCCCTCTGCATGGCCCTCATCACTTTCCTATAACCCCTTTTTATTTTCTTTTAAAGGAATTAGCGAGGGTTTAAGCAGGAGTAAGCCAGTTTGCACGATGCTAAATGAAGCCAAAATGGATTAAGCATCAATACGGTTAACCATATGTTGGCATCGCTTAGCGTCACACAAACCCACGCAAACCTGCTTAAAGCCACTTAAAACTGCTTTAATCACTCTGTCTCCATCAGCCACTGTTCTGCCTAGCAACAAAATAATCAGCCCTGCCGAGTCTCAAATCCTATTGTCAGAGCAATGTACCAGTACACAATTTGAGTTGTAGGAATTTCAGATGCTTTTTCAAACATATCATTCAGTAGAGTCATTCAACAGCATGGGCAAAGCTTTGTGGAATCACTCAGGTTTTGTATATTATATATATATATATATATATATATATATATATATATATATATATATATATATATATATATATATATATATATATATATATATATATATATATATATATATATATATATATACAGATATATACATGTATGGAGATACATATATATATAAAAAACATTAAAGCTATATATGTATGTATGTATATATATATATATATATATATATATATATATATATATATGTATGTATATACATAAACATACATACTATATATATATTTATATACATATATGTGTACATAACATGTAGTGCAGTCATACCTCAGAACCATACCTCTCAACCTCTTACTACAAGACATCTGGGCAAAGACTGTCAAAATGGGGGGACAATACGCCAAATATAGGGATGTACTTTAAATATTGCCATTAGAAATGTAGACAGTTGCAAGAATAACAGGGTGTATTTCAGCATGCATTTTCTGAAGGATATGAGGTCTGACACTGAAATGTATGTCATCATTTATTGACAGAAATCCTCAGATCATCACTGTGATTTACCAGAGAAATATGAATAATTTGTGGAACAGACTAATATGAGCAATAAACCTAGACATTCTGAAACAATACAGCCAGTTGTCTGGTATGCTCAGAATCCTGTACTGCAACAAATTTGGACCAAGTCTGACAAAATGGGGGGAGAAAGCCATGACCATAGAGACATATCTGAAATACTTGAGTAGATAAGCTGAGACAGTTGCTGCAGTAACACCGTCTGTTCTAACATAAATTGACTGAAATAGCACAAGTGCAAGACTCAGTTGCTTTTCATTAGTTAGTGACTTAAATCATCACATTATCCCACTGATTTGTCAGGAATACACAACATGTATCGGGACCAGACTGAAGATATGAGCCAGACAACTGAACATCCTACACATATCTGGACATAACATGACATTAGGGAAACGACACTGAGCTGCTAAGCATTTCTCCAAGCATCATCCAAATTACAGTCAGACTGACACAACACTACCCCAAATCAGCTATGGGGAATTACACATGCATTTTCAAATATATCAGGCACTACAGGGATGTAAAAGGAGTGAAAAACAGACACCGGTGTGAAAGTGCATACCCACAACCAATTTCACAGCTGTCACAGTGACATACTGCTAAGCCAAATGAACACTAGAGTATATCCTGTTTGCCACTTACACATAACCCTTACATATAGTGCCCCAAGTCACAGTGTAGTAGGAATCCTGAGGTGTTAGAGGACATGTCTCAGTCTGCCCCTACAAACATATACTGCCGATAGACCACCAGAAACTGGAGCAGCATACATAGTCAGATAGAAAAGGAGACATGACACTTCCATCTACCCCTTTTCCTACACAGACCAACTAACATTTACACACTACACTGCTGCACAATCCTGACAGTCTGTTAACAATTGCCAGCCATACACAGACCTCTCAACTGTACAGATTCCCACAGAATGTCCAGGCTTTGTCCTCATATATATGGCCTCTCCCTCATAACATGTCTGTCATTCTGCTACATCACTGGGATGGTATCAGGAATGAAGGCACTAAATAATGGTATACCATAACTATCAACCTCTTACTGCAAGGCATCTGGACAAAGCCTGACATAATTGGGGGATAAGGCCCAAAAACAGGGGCATATGTGAAATATCGCTGTTATAAACTGAAAAAAGTTGCTGGTGTTACAGGGTTTGTTGTAACATATCTTTTCTGAAAGATATGAAGTCGAAACGCAAATGGATGTTAGAATTTACTGACTGCAATCCCCAGAGTATGCTACGGATTTGTCAAGGACAAAAATGTCTGTGGAACAGACTAAACAGAGTCAAACCACTGGCCATTCTGCAGATAGCCCTACAGCTGAGAGTTAAGTCAACCACATAACACTGTCAGATTTAAAATAATGCAGAAAATCCATGTCCACACAAACCCTGTTAAACTAGCATTAATCCAATGTATAATAGCAATACTTACATTATGTCCCTAAGTCTGGAACTTTCTTTTGTTGGGCTGTCTCCACATTTCTTGCTGTAGGAGGTATTTCCAACTACCCTATGTTATGCTGTTGTCCACACACCTCCATGATGTCCACCTCACAGGCAAGGAAAAGGGGCAATGCCGACATGAAGTACTGAATTATAGGACTATGTGGCCATGCCATTGACTATAGGAGTAACAGCACAGCTGTTTTGCATGCGATTAGCAAGTGGGTGACACAGATTGGTGCACAGGCCATCACCTGCTGATGAGCAATAACTACAAAAGGCAAGCTGCTGACTATGCAAAACAGGTCTATACCTCTACATGCATAGACAGAGAGAGAGAGAGAGAGAGAGAGAGAAACAGAAACCAAAACCAACAATACTTGGAAAGAAAAAAAGCATATCAAACAAGTAAGCATGTAGTGGAATGCAGTAGGGGTTATGTAATAATGGGAAGTAGGATGTTAAACAAACATGTCTCAACAAGACTTGCTGCACTGATATATTGCTGATCAGCACCTATGGACATGGCATCTGGGTCTCTCTGCAGTGACATAGATCAAAGCTCAGGCCCCTGAGTGACCCCAGGAAAGGATGGCTCACATATGACTACTACTGGAGTGTATGTTGAACAATACTGACTGTGACACTGCTAGGCCAGCTAGAGGGATGTCGTAAATACACATATGTTACTTGTGAATGCAATTATGATACATGTGTTTGTCTCACAAATCTAAGAGACCTATACAGGGTATGTGCATAGTAAACTACTGTCACAGACATGTCTGTTGAACTGCATGTGATATACTGAGCTCATACCATTCAACTGTCCAGTGTTATGCAAACTGACCACTTTTGTGTCTCATATTTGTAGTCATTTACTCATAGAGTTATGTTATATCTGAAAAATCATTGGCAAATCTGTGAAGACTGACATTAGAACATCATAACATACATATGAGTGTCAGACATCCTTCAGGGTATTTCTGTGAATGCAAAACCTACTGTGCTATCAACTGACTTAAGTGTGTTACAGCAATATTAATAAAGTGTCACTAATTTTGGACCATTGCCCCCCATTTATGTGTGTTCTCCAGCAGATGTCTTGCTCTAACAGCTTCAGAGGTATGATTGAGCAACAAGAGTGTAAACACAGTGTGTCATACTGACATAGAACAGAACTGTATACCAGGTATTACCTTTGCACATATATGTATGAGTAGGTGCAGCTGGAAGCCTCAAAACAGCAGACATGAGATGCAAAACGTCAGGTAAATAAACTGTACATGTTGTATATGTGTGTAATCTTAGTTTGTGTGAATCCAACAGACATAAATGTCTACCTCTCCTGGTTGTTGCATTGCCCTGACTCAGACATGGGTACTAGAATAAGCATGATTATCAGGTTGAAAATGGAGAGTTATCCAACTGTGTTATGTCCTTGTGTCCTTGCCCACTACAAACAGCTATATGAGCACCTACACAGCTGTATGGACTCAGCAATACCTGTCTTGTAAAACCTGCCTCCACCAAGGTAGCATAATCCCCTTTGCTGGACAGCAGCAATACACAAACCACATAATCAGTTGCTATATTGGCTGTACAGGGCCAAGTAGAAGCAGGCACCAACATGGAAGCAAGTTGACCTGTGTCTGAACAAGCATATGAGGTCACAGGTAAATTACTGTAAGACTAACTATGAGTACATATTGGACAAATTCACCAAGGCCAATCACAAGACCGTCTTTGCACATGTCTTCAGTCTCAGAGGCAACAGCCTAACCTACCCTGTACTGGTGGTCAATCACACGACATACACATGCAGCATAGCTATAGCAATCCCGCTGCAGACAGGTTAAGGAAAAACATCAATCTCCCATCCCACCATCAGTATAGGTGGATATGCACAGCACCTGCACCCCTCCCCTCATCATCAGGGAGCAGGTCCATAATGCCGAATCAAAAGCAACAAATGTAAGTCTCCATGGGAGCTGATAACATCCCTGTCTGCATCCTACATGAACACAGGCATATGCCCCCAGCTCCATTACACACTGTATGTAAGCCAAGCAAAGCCTGAGCACCATTGACATCCCATCTGCAAGGAAGACAGCCACTGTCATCCCTCTACACAAAGGTGAATGATGAATGGTGGATTATGTAATTTACTGGCCCTCATTGGGGGGAACACGACACATCAGGACCAGGAGTGCAATGCAAGCTCATACTATGTTGATAGATGACAGGGGTATAATGTGATTGTAAGTGGTGGCTAATGCTAGTCAATGTTGATGTACAGGTTATATAAATAATGTTGACAAATGTATGAGGTCCTGTGATGATGTATTTCTCTGTTTATGTCTTCCAGGTGACATGCAGTGTGCAAGGCAGCCAGCGTACACTGCAGCTGAAACTGCGGCCATCACCGAGATGATAATCAACCACCATGGGGTGATGTTTGACCATAGCCAACAGAATCTGCAGGAGTGGACCACCCTCTGGGATGAGCTTGTCCATAGAGTAAACAACTTAGACCACCATGGATGCATATACGATCAGGTCAGGCATCAGGCGACTGACCTGATACGTCATGCCCCGCAAAGGGCTGCTGCCGTGGCCAGGGACCATTCCACCACAGGTGAGGGTTCTGCTAAGCAGGCCCCACTTACACCAATGGAGGAATTCTCTGCCAACCTTGGGGCAGCCGCAACATGCCAGCAAAGCCAACACATACAAGTCATGGAGGTGGGTGGCATCCAGACAACAGGTGAGGAGTGTCCAGGTAAGGCCCCTGTACACATCAATTTAGTAATGTAGCAGTTATACTGGCTTCTGTAGAGTATCTAGATGCATATGTCAGGTCAAACTGCATTTATGGGTGGGGTTTTGTAATGCACACAAGTGCATATCTATGGTGAAGGACAGCAAATTGTGTAGTACCAGAGCTTGTATTGCACATTTGCAGAAAAGTAGCATTCATCTTGTACCAATGCCACATGTGAGTCTGCTGACAATACCTCGTCCCCACAACTACATAGGTACCTCCAGTCTGGATGTGGGACAGCAGCCTGAAGCCAGTGAGTATGATATTGTCATGTTGTGGCTCACCAATACCCCAGGCATGTTAAGGTTATGCATTTTACCATGCACACAACTGTTACTCTTAGCCATATTGCAAAATGTGCATGTTCACTTGTGGTGGGGTTAACTGCATTGCATCAGAGTGGTCAAGACAGGGGCCTAATTGCAGGAGGTGTAACATATCCGTAGCATACCTCACAACCTGTCAGTGCAAGAAATCTGGACAAAGACTGACAAAATGAGGGGACAAAGGGATGAAACTAGGAACATATTTGAAAAGTAATCTTATGCAGTGCATATAAAAAGTGTACACATGCCTGCTAAAATGCCAGGTATTTGTGACATACAAAAATGAGACAACAATAAAACATTTCACAACTCTTCCCATCTTTAATGTGACCTATAACCTGTGCAATTTAATTTTTAAACAAACCTGTTAGGGGAACACGTATGAAAAATAAAACATGTACAATAAGCTAGATGCATAAGTGTGCACAGCCTGAAGCTAATACTTTGTTGAAGCAGCTTTTGATGTAATTACAGCATTACATCTTCTTGGGTACACACCTGCCATCAATTACAGAGACTCTGTGATTAACAATGAATAATGGTCAGCTGTCCTACTAGGCTTTTCCAGACATTTACTCAGTTGCCTGCTACAGCAACAGGCATGGTTCGCAAAGAGCTTACAAAGCTTCAAAAGGATCTCATTGTGGAAAGGTATCCGCATGGAGAAGGGTACAAAGCATTTCCACAGCATTGCATATACCATGGAACACAGTGAGAACAACAATCAAAAGGTGGAGAAAATATGGGACAACATTGACATTGTGAAGAAGTGGACATCCCTCCAAATTTGATGAGAAGACAAGACCAAAACTGGTCAGGGAGGCTGTCAGGAGACCTACAGCAACATTAAAAGAGTTGTAGGAATCTCTGGCAAGTACTGGTTGTGTACTACATGTGACAACAATCTCCCGTATTCTCCATATGTCTTGACTGTGGGGTAGGTTTGGAAGATGGAAACATTTTTTCACAACGAACAACATCCAGGCCTGGCTAAATTCTGAAAAACAATACATCAAGTCTACCAAAAGCATGTGGGAAAATAGGTTATGGTCTAATGAGATAAAGGTTGAACTTTTTGGTCACAATTCTGAAAGGTTTGTTTGGCACAATAACAGCACTGTGCATCTCCAAAAGAACACCACCCCATGGTGAAGCATGGTGATGTCAGTGTCCTGCTTTGGGGTTGCTGTTAATAAGCTGGAACTGGGGCTTTAGCCAAGTTGGATAGGATTATGAACAGTTCCAAATACCAGCCCCCTTTGGCCCAAATTCTTCAGGTGTCTGCTAGATAGCTGTAGATGGAGAGGAATTCCACCTTTCCACATGACAATGGCCCAAACCATACACCCAAATCAACAAAAGAATGGCTTCACCAGAATACACTCAACATTCTGGACTGACCCAGCCAGAGTCTACACCTACGTCCAATAGAAAATTTGTGGGGTGACCTGAAGAGGGCTGTGCACAAGAGATGCCTTCATAATCTGACAGAGATGGAGGGCTTTTGCAAAGAAGAGTGTGTAAATATTGCCAAGTCAAGATGTGCCATGCTGATAGACACCTTTCCTAGAGGACTGAATGCTGTAATTAAATCAAAAGGTGATTTAACAAGGTATTCATTTAAGGGTGTGCACACTCATGCAACCAGCCTATTGTACATTTGGAGGGTGGCCTAATGGTTAAGGTGTTTGCCTTATAAGCACAAGGTACAGGGTTTGAGTCTCACGAGGGATAATTGGCTAGGCTTAAAATGGCCCACAAGGACAGTTAGCCTAGTACTAATCTATAAACCTAATCTATAAAAACATAGTTTACTTACTATATATTACCCTTAACTAATGTGGATGTTCTTCAATTGGACTGAACAGGCTATAGGTCACATTAAAGGTGGGAAAAGTTATGACATGATTTCTGTGATCTCATGCTATATATCACAAAAAAACCTGGCATGTTATCTGGGGTGTGTGCACTTATTATATCCACTGTAAGCTTAGAAAGTTGTTAGAGTAACCGGCTTTGTTTTAACATACATTTACTGCAGGTTATGAAGTCTGTAACTGAAATTATGTCATTAATTAATGGCATCAATCCACAGATCCTTCCAGTAATGTATCAGATAAACACAGGATTTATGAGGAACAGACCAAAAATATGAGCCACACATCTAGACATTCAGCAAAACTCTGTACAGTTGAGAGGTATGTTCTATAGGAGTTGCCACTGTGGTATATGGGTGAACAGCAATAATGTGTACATGGGTGCAGTGTGTGCTAGGTGAAGGCCCATCACCTACTAACACTACTCATGTATCCCAGATGTGTAAATCAGTAGTAACATTAAGTGGAAAGGGCTGCACTGCATGATGTTGAGGGCCTGTCCAGAGTGTGTATGTTGTGGTCTGACTGTGTGTCATGCATGTCACCAGTTGGCTATTGTGAGGTCTGTTTAATGCCTTTGTGCAACTTCACCTGTATGTTTCTGTGTGTGTGTCCATGTGTGAATGCATGTGTGTGTGTGTGTGTGTGTGTGTGTGTGTGTGTGTGTGTGTGTGTATACCATCAAATCTTACAGTGCAGGTATTAATTTGCATATGTTGTCTTTCCCTTACAGGTGGACATGGTGGCTGTAGTCCCTTCTACTCAGAATTTGATGTCAGTGTCGTTGGAGACTCTGACCATAATGGCGGCCCTAGTGAGGAACAGGTGAGGTTGTCAGGGGCTAAACCTGTGCCATCAGTTGGCACCTCACAGTTGTCCACAATGTACCCACACACAGTCACAATGCCCACACATACCCTGTCCCCAGCAGCCACAGGTAATGGACAGTTGGCTGGTGGTGGCATGGAACAGGCTAGTATGGTGACTATGGAAAGCGTGAGTGTAGACACTAGCCATAGTCAGAGTCCAGACGAGGTCCCACACAGGTGGATGGACAGGAGTGTTCAGAGGACTACTGCCTGTCTAGCTGCTGTCGCAAGTGCCACAGCAGGTATCACCAGATGCATGTTTTGGGCTGTCATGGATGCACAGGCATGTAGTAAACACAACACCAGACAAATACTCAGGGTCTTGGATGCAATTCTTCCTGGCATATGTGACAACACATGTGACCTTGTTGAGGCCACATGTCAAAATACTGAGGTCATGAATAGACGGTGGGGTGAGACCTTGGCAATCCTTGACTGTGGAATGTCTGTGCTGCAGCATGTGGTGGGAGATGGGCATTAGCCACGTGGACATAGGTCAGCATCATCATCAGCTGAGTCTACATGGCTGTGCACCATCACACTCCTATTGTGGCAGTCGCATCAGCAGTACCGAAGGGTGGGTGCTGTGCACACCATAATGGAGAAGGCCATAGGCATGTGGTCCTGGCCAGTCCCTTCATGGGTATGGATCCAGCAGACAGCAGTCATCATCAGGGAGTACTACTGCATCTGGCCTTGGGTCTGGTAGTGCCAGTGAGACCCCTGGCAGGACCAGTTCATGTTTCCGTGGCCAGAGATGGTGAACTGTACACCCTGCCATGTAGGGTACACAGCTGTCCAACATAGCCCTGTGTAGGGCAGCCACATTATGTGACTGTGCATGCAAACACACACACATCACCATCACAGCCAGATCACCTCCAGACACACACACACACACACACACACACACACACACACACACACACACACACACACACACACACACACACATACACACACACACACACACACACACACACACACCACCTGTGTATGGCCAATTTATAGAACACCTCTCCAAACACACACACATGATGTCAACCGTATGGCCCAGCCAAGGCCTCTGATAAACCCACAAAACACCCTGTGCAGATGATGATACCTGTTCCATATCCCTGTCATCCATACCACCAATACAGGGACATACTAATATGGTTATGATGCACAGGGTGAAGTAAGTACAGTTTAGCTATGTAATGCTGTGTGAAGTGCTATCAGCTGGCATTTGTAATGGGTACACTTCAGAGTGCGTGTACCTTTTCAGTCATGATACATTATTGGTGTTAGTAATGCTGACTGAATGAAGTCTCACATGTTGTTTTATGTTTGTGTTCTAGGTGGCTGTATGTCAGCAGGATGTGGCCCTGCAGAAATTTCTAATGAGGAGTATGTAACACATCGATCATGTCAGAGCTGAGGTACAGCTGTATATGCACACATTTACCAGGTCTGTGTAACAGTTATTGCACGTGCCATAGAGCTTATAGGGCTGTGGGTGTATACAGGTAAGTCTATGGTAACTGACATCAGCAACCCTTGTAAAGTGGGCAATGGTAAATGTAGTATGTGGAACACACCTCATATTTGAAATCCCACACTCCCAAAGGATATTGAGTTGACCAAACACACAGAGAATACTGTTCCCACGCACACAGTCTCACACACACACACACACACACACACACACACACACACACACACACACACACACACACACACACACACACACACACACACACGCACAGGATCACAGTTGCCAGTGTTGGGTTTGGAACCCTTACCCATCTAGTTAGTGGTACTACAGTGTTATGTGGTTATTGCAGGTGGCATGGAACTAATAGTGTGATGACTGTTCCATGGTACCTGTAAAGTGAATAACATTACATGCCCTTGTGAGGTATAGCAATAGGGGGTGTACTGGGTGTGGAAAGATTCATTAGACTGTCACCTATGTGTCAACACGCTCACATACACTGCTATACACACCAATGCACACAAAATTTCCAGTACTGACATTAGCAGCCCTGTCTATCGTGTTATTCATTACATACTGTTACACAGTTGTGCACATGGCATGGGGCTTATAGGGCTGAAGAGTGTCCACAAATACCTCTACAGTGGATGTGAACAACGGCCTTTGTAAAGTGGACCTTGGGGCATGAACTGTGAGTACCATGGCCTAAAATTGTAAACCACAGCCACCCAATGGATATAGTTCTCACTCAAACACACATTTGCTAGGACTGAAAATAGAACCTCTGCCTATATAGTTGTTGCTAATACAGTGTTATGCATTTATCACATGCACCACAAAGCTTATGGGATGAAGAGTGTCCCAAGGTAATTCCAAGGTGAAAAACATCACCAGGCCTTGTAAAGTATGGTAATGGGTGATTTACTGGGTGATAATGGACCCACAATACATGAACCTACAGTTATACACACTCACACAAACAAATACACTCATACACAAATTTGCCAAGACTGAGATTAGCAGCCCTGCCTATCTTGTTAGTCAGTCCATACTGTTACCTAGTTGTTGTTCATGGCAAATGGCTTATTGGGCTGAAGAGTGTCAACAGATACCTCTATGGTTGATGAAGACAGTGGGCCTTGTAAAGTGGATGCTGGGACATGTACTGGGAGTACCACCACCTAAAAATGTAAAACCCACCCCCAATGGATATTGTTCTCACTCAAACATATCCACACGATACAGTTCTCGCACACACAGACACACACACACACACACACACACACACACACACACACACACACACACACACACACACACACACACACACACACTTGCCAGGACTGAGATTAAAACCCCTAGCTATTGGTAATACAGTGTTATGCATTTATCGCATGTGCCATGCAGCTTATAATGTGAAGAGTGTCCCACAGTTCTTCTAAGGTGTACAACATCACCAGCCCTTGTAAAGTATGGCAATGGGCAGTGTACTGGGAAAGTGAGGCCTCAAGATGCTGTATTCTACAAATGAACACACTTATAAACACTTACATAAACACACACACACATTTGCCAGGACTTAGATTAGAACCCCTACCTCTGTAGTCATTGCTATTAGAGTATTATGCAGTTAGCGCATGCACCACAGGATGAAGAGTGTCCCAAAGTACCTATATAGTGAATAACATTACCAGCCCTTGTAAAGTATGGCAATGGTAAGTGTAGTGGGTGAGAAGGGCCTCAAACTATTTTCACCCACATATTTACACACTCACAAACACTTTTATACACACTAATGCACACACACACACACACACACACACACACACACACACACACACACACACACACACACACACACACACACACAGACACACACACATACACACACACACACACACACACACACACACACACACACACACACACACACACACACACACACACACACACACACACACACACACACACACACACACACACACACACACACACACACACACACACACACACACACGTTTGCCAGTACTGAGATCCATAGAGTCATAGGTTCATAGGTGTGCACTAGGCTAATGGCCCTGGAGCCTTTACAAGCCTAGCCCATAGGATTACCTTAGCATCATGCCACTTGACCTTAGTTCCTGTGCCACTAGAGTGATCCCTGGGGTGAATTTTCTATTTCCCATCCAACGAGGTGCTCTGCTTGACATGTATGGGAAGTCTATTTCATAGCATGGGCAGTCTCTGGGTTATGAACCTGTCCCTTCAGCATGTTCTGTTGATTGTGGTAATGAGGTTGAGGTCTCTGGAGCATGTGGTGCAGAGGGATTGGGATTTCTTTAGATGTAGCATTTCTGACAGAGCTGGGTCAGATATGACTTTGTAAGTCAAGCAGAGATTGCCTCTAAACAGGCGATATGAGACAGAGAATAGTTGGAAGTTTTTCAGTCTGTCCATATAGGACAAGTGTTTAAGGCCTAGGATCCTCTTTGTGAGGTACTTTTGTGGCATCTCCAGTTGTTGCAGGTGTCTAGTGAGGTACAATCCAAAGGAGGCATTGTACTCGATGACTGGCCTAATGAGGGAAGAGTAGAGGGAGACAATGACCTCTTTCTTCCTGAATGCAAAATCCTTAGTAATGAGATGTGCCACATACAAGGACTTTCTGACCACAGTGGCAATGTTGTGGTCAGAAGAGAGGTTGATGTCAACCTGTGATCCCAGATCTTTTATAATGCCTTCTGTGTTCAGTATACTACCATCGATGTGGTAATTCATGGGAACCGGGTTTTTCCCCAAAGGGGAAACTCATCCAGATTTCTCTTGAAGAGGGCCAGTAAGGTGCTCTGCTTGACATGTATGTAAAGTCTATTCCATAGAGTGGACAATCTCTGGGTTATGAACCTGTCCCTCCAGCATGTACTGTTGATTGTGCAAATAAGGTTGCGGTCTTTGGGGCATGTGGTGTAGATGGATGGGGTTCTTTAGATGTAGCATTCCTGACAAAGATGGATAAGCCATGACTTTGTAAGTCAAGCAGAGATCACCTCTAAGTAGCCAATGTGAGACAGAGAATAGTTGGAGTTATTGGAGTCTGTCTATATAGGACAAGTGTTTAAGGCCTAGGATGC
>NC_056731.1:1372553091-1372700591 GCF_019279795.1 Protopterus annectens
CTCAGGTCACTCCAGAATAAGTACAAATATGACTCTATCATTGTTCATGTTGGAGTGAATGACCTGAGACACACTTCTCTGGACTACATGAAAAGAGACATGGATGACCTCTCTGATCATGTAGCCCAGGTGGGTATGACCCTGACCCTGAGTAGCATCTTGCCCTCACCAAGAATGATACCACAGTATAAAGAAAAAATGATCAATTTCAACAATTGGCTAAGCTTCTGGTGTCATTCAAAGGGGATCCAGTGTCTGTCAGCCTGGGACGACATGCTCGACAAACCTCATTGCTTCGCAAGAGACGGCTTGCACCTGTCACCCTAGGCTTTCGAATACTGGCCAAGGCTCTTGCTGCCCCCATACTGCCTTTTTTAGGCAAGGCTCAAAAGTCAAGCCCACCTCTGTAAATAGCACAAATAAAAAAATGAGGGTTAGGCTACTCGACGCCAGGAGTTTAAATTTCAAAATGCATGCGCTCAAAGCACTCCTAAGTATGGAGAACATCGACATCTGTGCAGTAACTGAAACCTGGTTCAAGGCTCCACAGAGTACCCCAGCACTACCGGACTACAACTCATACCACACATTTCGGCCACAGAACATGAACCTTAACACAAAAAGAGGGGGTGTATCCATATTCATCAAGGATACCTACACCTCAAGGTTAGTGGCGCAGCATGATACCTCAGACATCATCCATGTGCAACTAACATCAGGCAAATCTGCAATGCAAATTGTGGCCTGCTACAGATCACCCTCCATGACCCAGGACCACCACTCTGCCTTTCTGGAGACACTAGAAAACATGAAGGTCCTCCCGAACACTCTGATATTTGGCGATTTCAATTACCCTACTGTTAACTGGGAAAACTACTCAAGTACAAACTCCCAGGTCCAGTTCTTTCTGGAATTTATCAACTCAAATGCCCTGGATCAGCTGGTAAACTCCCCTACCAGAGGTGAAAACATACTGGACCTGGTCATCAACAACATGGGTGACAGGTGTTCCACACCAGAGGTCAACCCGTCACTGGCTAGATCAGACTATAAACTAATCACTCTGGATGTCCACACCACACCACCACCTCCAACCAAGGAAACCACAGTGAAAAACTTTTCTATAGCAAACTTCACCTTACTTAAGACAGAGGTAGTAAGTTTCACAGCCCCCCACGCTAAAGGATAATAGGATCCAAGATGCAGGAACCTTTACAAATGCACTCTATGAGCACCTACAAGAATGCATGGATTGTGCCATCCCTAGCAAAACCAAGACTCGCTCCCCTAAGAGAAGGAAACCAGTCTGGTGAACCCCTGCCATAAACAGGCTATACAATAGAAGCAGGAAACTAGTTCAGAAAAAAAGCAAATCCCAAGAAGAAAAGACATCCCTGATCCTCCAAAACTAACTTTGAAAGAAAAATAGCCAAGGATTCGAAAGATAAACACAAAGCCTTCTTTAGCTATGTCAAGAATCTAAGTGGCAACTCACAGATATGCTCTGAGCTAGTGCAATATAGCACAAAATATACTGAACCCACTGATATTGCCAACATCCTGGCAGATAGATTCAGCGCAAACTTCACCCCCCTCTCTCCCCCAAAAGGGCCCACTACAATACTGGAAAAGTGTAGTGTCCCAGAAATCACAGATGCACAGGTAAAAATAGCCCTTTCAAAAGCCAAAAGCACAGCATCAATGGGGCCAGATGGTGTCCCAGGCTGCGTCTTGCATGAACTACACAACAAAATAACCCCCCCACCTAAACACACTGTTCAACCACAGCTTCTCCACAAGCTACATGCCCAAAGAATGGCGCACAGCAACAGTTATTCTGCTCCACAATGGAGGGGCCACAACTGACCCTGCTAACTATTGCCCCATAAGCCTGACTAGCCTGGTCTGCAAGGCTATGGAGCACATCATCATGGAACTCATTAACAAAGACATTGGGAACCTCCAAACACTTGACCCGACCCAGTTCGGCTTTGTTAAAGGCAAATCATCCCTACTAAACCTGGTTGACTTCTTTGAGACAGTCACCATGGCCATAGATGAGAGGAAGGTAGTTCACACAGCCTACCTTGACCTCACCAAAGCTTTTGACAGCATTCCCCACTCGGGAATTATAGAAAAACTCACCAGCCTGAACATAAACCCCTACGTCACGAGATGGGTTGCCAACTGGCTTACAGACAGAACTCACACAGTAAGAATAGTAGGATCTAGGTCCGACTCTAAACCAGTCACAATTGGAGTCCCACAAGGCTCGGTCCTGGGACCCCTACTGTTCAGCATATACTTCTCAGAAGTACAGGCAAACACAGGAGGACTATGGCTAACTAAGTTTGCCGATGACTGCAAACTGGGAGCCATAATTGACTCTCCGGCTGACACGGACATTCTCCAAAAGGGCCTTACTGAGACGGACACCTGGTGTCAAAGTCATGGTCTCAAGCAAAATGCCAAAAAATGCATAGTCATCCCATTTGGGAAAAACAAAACACTCATAAATTACCACATAGGTGGCAGCCCCCTTAATACAGAAGCGGTAATAAGAGATCTGGGGACCCAGATAGATAGTAATCTCTCCTTTGACAATCATATTGCCAAATTAATTAGGAAATCCTTCTATGTAACCCATCTAATTACTAAAGGGTTCTCATCTAGAAATAAAGAGGTTATAGTACCCCTCTACTCGTCACTCATCAAAACCATCATAGAGTACAATGCCCCATTTGGGATGTACCTCACAAGACACGTCCAACAGCTGGAAAGACCACAAAAGTACCTCACCAAAAGGATTACTGGCCTCAAACATATGTCCTATGCAGCCTGACTGAAAAAACTCCAGCTGTACTCAGTCGCATATTGCTTACTCAAAGCTGACCTCTGCCTGACTTACAAAACCATATCCAACTCAGAATTGATGGACATGCTCCACCTAAAGAAATCCAAATCACTGCGAGCCACTCGCTCTAGTGAGCTAAACCTCGCCACAACAATAAATAGAACATGCTGGAGGGATAGATTCCTGTCACAGAGACTCCCCATGCTTTGGACCAAAATTCCTAACTACATTTGGCAGAGCCCCTCACTAACACTCCTCAAGAGAAACTTTGACAAGTGGATGGGTAACAGAAAATACACCCCTGGGATCACCTAATTGGCTCTTCTTGACAGAGGCTCAGTTAATTAATCAATGGGGCAGTAAAAACTGACACACTCTGGCTAGGCTTATAAATGCCCTCGGGCAGATAGCCTAGTACCTACCTATGAACCTATGAACCTATGAACTCTATGGCCTTAGTTTGGACAGTGGTATGGATGTAGACTACTATATACATGAACTGGGTTTTACATGCAGTATACACCTCTTAACTGGTATAACTGTGGAGGTATTGTTTGTTAACACTACCTGACTGTTTCTACGCATATTCCCAGATTCCAGGTTGATGTTATGCACATACCTGTCCATCTCTTATTGCACACACTCTGGGCATGTCTTGATGACATGCAAGTGAAACCGGGACATATTTTGACTATTGCCCTCATAAACCTTTGGTGAGTTGTACAATGACAGGTTTGTTTTCATAGACATTTTCCAAATATTTACAGGCCTGACAGTCAGTTATATGATATTACATTATGCCTACATGTCAGAAATTAGCATGCTGATATGCCAGGAGGACAGGGTAACAGCCAGCAGATATGGGCCAATTAACTCGACATTCTGGACAAATCTGTACATTTGAGGGGTACAATTATGCATACAGTTTACTACCACTCCCAGGATTCAAAATATACAGGGTTTCCTAGACAGTTTTATTATGTATCACAGTGTGGATGACAGTGATGAGTAATACCTTATTATTGAGAGAAACTGCAACACTAACAATGCCATACAATACCAGAGTATACAGTACCAGTCCAGGATTTCAATATTTTATTTCTAGGCACAGTTTTTATATCTGACAGACCTGTGGGGTGAATGTTTGTTAGCACTACCTGAATGTTGCCACACATATTACCAGATTCCACATTATTATTATGCACATACGTCTCACTCTGTTACTGCACACACTCTGGTCATAGCTTCACAACATGGGAGTGGAGATGGGACATACTTTGCTTATTACTCTCATGACATTTTGGTGAGTTGCTAGAGTGACAGGTTTCTTCTTATAGATATATTTCTGTCAGTTATAATCTCTTACAATTACTTGTATGTCATTATTTGCTGCCTAAACTACTGGGATCATCTCACTGATTTGCCATGGGGACAGGATGACAGGCAGCAGATATGGGCCAATTAACTGGACATTCTGGAAAAATCTGTACAGTTGTGGGGTATGAGTCTGCATACAACTTACTACCACTCACAGGATTCAAACCATGGTTGTGTGTGCTAAAAATACAACAGTTCATGTGTCAGTTGAGTGTGCTATTTGGATTATGTTGTTTGTCTTTTCACTGTTTTCTAAGTCTCTCTCAGTTGTACAATATGACCTCTTGTGATTACAACAGTCGTATACAGACATTCCTACACATTTTATTTATGTAGCACAGTGTGAGTAACAGTGCTTAATACAGCAGTACTATTAAGCGATTGCAACACTACATTACCATATGATACCAGAGTAAACACAAGTAGTTCAGCAACTAGACCGTTATTGTCAGGCTGTTAATCTTTTATTTACATACAGTCTATATGAAACTCTTCCTGCCATATTGTCTGGTGTATTCAGCACATGCCATACACAATGCAGGTTTTATACTGGCAAATAACTTTCTACTACTTTTAGATTTATTTCTTATGACAGTACATGCAAGATTATTACTAACCTGCCTCGCGACGCAACCTCTGCAGTCTACAGGCATGGGCTTCCTGGTTCACAGCCTGCTCGTCTGCCACTGTCAAAGACATAAGAGGAATATTTAGCCATACCTCTCCATAGTATACATGAGCTGGCAATTATTAAACAGGTAGTAGACTGATACTTACACACAGCTTGGACATATCCCGTCTCCCTAGCCTCTTGGATCCACTGATCCAAAAGCTCCCTATTTCTCTGCTTCAGGTCGGCATAGTGATTCCTGAACTGATAACCAGTTTGAGGTATGCCAATGGCACTGGTGAGGTCATGGGCGAGAAGGTCCCAGGCTTCCACTTTATATTGGGAACCTGCATGACTTTGGACTCCTGGATGCCCCAGCACTGTGCCCAAAAGCCTATTCCTTCTCCTGCACTAGTCATAGTGCTTATAGGAGGAAGCTGCAACCAGTTATGAGATGTATTCCCACCTGATGGGTTTAAATAGGGCTGATTGCATGCACTTTATCGTGACTGGATGGTTTTGAAAATGCTAAGCTATGGGCAAACCTGCTTACCTAAGGTTGGCATTGCTTAAAGGGGTATACCAATGGGCAAACTGATTTACCTGGCCTACACATTGCTTACACCTAGTAAGCAGGGCTGTACAATGCTTAGCATTGCTTATTTTTTAATTTGCATACTGTTTGCTGTTTGGCATTGATTTATTATTCATTACATGTTATATATGTGTGTAGTATCCATGATTCATGTGTACATACACTGTATGGGGTCCTTGTGTTTATTAGGGGATTTCAACACTTTATTACAATGACACCTCACACATGGACTTAATGCAGTACTCCATTTCACATATTTATGTTATGTACTAGGTTATACAACATAAAACTATATATAAATTCCTTTCACATAAGTTTGAATCTCCTATAGTGACGATCTCTTTAGTGAATTCTCAATCTTATGTACTGCTGTGAAAGCTTACTGGTTAACTACTGTGACTGTAGTGTACAGGGTCCTGGGTTCAAGACCTGAAAAGGGTTGTTTATTTTGTTGCTGGGCAGAACAGCGGTTGTTGGATACAGAGTGATTAAGGCTCTTTTAAGCAGTTGTAAGCAGGTTTGCTTGATGGTAAGCAATGCTAACTTCTGGTTAAATATGCTTACAGAGAGTTAGCTTCAGTATTGCTTAGCTTGTGTGTGTGTATTGCTTACCCCCATGAAAATGGGCTTAAACCCGCTTACTACTGCTTAAATATGCTTACTCCCGCTGACTACTGCTTAATATTGCTTATTGCCGCATACCCCACACTAATTTATACAAAAATGTAGCATGGTTCTTGTGAAGGTGGTGGATTTGGACACTATATGACTTTATCATTCATTACACATTATACCTTCAATTTGTATCCCTGATTCATGTATACATGTACTGTACGGGGCACTTGTGTTTATCTGTGGATTTTACAAAATTATTACAATGACACCTCGCATCTGCATTTAATGGAGTACTCCAATTCACAAATATATGTTATTTAGTAGGTCATACAACAAAAATATTGTTCATAAAGGTATTTACCATGGAAAATGGAATGTATTGGAGTGAGATTTGAACTGGGAATGACTGCTCGTAAGGTGAATGCTCTGGCCATTACACTATTGCAGTACTGCTTTGTTTGCATATATCTTGATATTTATCTTCTTTTGCCATTTAAGCTACAGTATACATAGCTAAGCAATGGGGAAACCCATTTAATCTGTTTGATAAAAAAATGAATGATTTATATTATTATATTTTAAATATTGCTCTTATATAAACTTGGGGGTGTTGCTGGGGGTATGCAACTCCCTATGAGCGGTCTCACTCATTGTAATAGCTAAACTGCAGTTCTTGACTGTGGGGGTGTGCATATTGTGAGTGCTGTACCCTCAGACACGCCCCCTGCACTCGTCCACACTCCATGTCCGTTTAGGAGCTCAGGCAGCGTGCCTTCATTACTATGCATGGCGCACTGCCGTGCTGCTCCTAAATGGTCGCTTCCATGCAGGAATAAGCTATTCCTGCATAGAAGTTTACAGAATCCAAGAGGGGGTGTTTTAATTTTGGTGCATGAAGAAGTCCTGTAAAGCTGACTCAGGTTATAATGTTTTTTGCATTACCCCATGCATTTTAAACAAGTGTTCTAAATAATTGATTTTATATTTGTTCAATAAATAAGATGGGTCAAAAGATTTTATTACTACATATTTTAAAAATGGTTGAACTGATGTGGAAAATAAGGGGAATTATCCTCATAGCCAGTTAATTATGTCTTTATGTTGTCCATTTTTGTTATTCTTGTTAACATGATCTGACCAATCATGTCAAACTCTTTTAATTTGGTGGCAGCAACCACCTATCTGAATGGATGCTCATGCTTCTGTTTGATGATGAGCCAAAGTCCCTTCCTATTTTTTCCAAACACTTTCTGCCATGGCAGTTCCTTATTGGTTGGTCCAGATTCCCCACACCCCTCACTCTTCTTTGCAAATTAATAAATGTTGTTGTTAAAGATGCTAGATCCAGAAAAGTCTTACTGAAAGTACATACCTAAAAAAGAGCTCTATCGGAGTGGCACTGGGGTGAGTGAGTGTGTGTGTCTGTGTGTGCATTAGTGGCACTGGGGTGAGTGAGTGTGTATGTCTGTGTGTGCATTTATGTTTAAGTGGAAGTTAAAGACCATCAGCAAATGGATCAAGATTTTTCCTGAGAGAATTATTCAAACTTTATGAAGCTTCATGAAATATTTATTTTAATAATTCTAGTTTTTCAGCATCTCAGTCTCTCATCAATCCCAAATCTGTGTTTTCATATGGTTTGTCCTGTTATATCACTTAATATGATAACAGTAGGGGGTGGGTGTTAACACCTCATATAGTAGATACTGAGTATTGATAAAAGAAAGAAAAGTGCAGTACAGTACATTAACTGCTTCTGTGGAAACATACTGTTATTGTTTTTATTGTATTCATGTAGCACACAGATTAGTGGAGCAGGTAGGTTTTGTAATCGTAATCGTATGTTTGGATATTTGTGTGGGAAGGGCTAGTACCTACCTATTAATCTGATATGCACTATATGGATATGGATGAATCTAATTTAACTCTACGTGCTCAAAGTTATTTAAAATAAAGAAAAAAAAATAAAGGCAGACATAGCACCTCAGATCACAAATAGCTAAAATTAACTTACTTGACTAAAAACATACTTTGAGCTATGAGTAATCCCTCAGCAAGTGGAATGTCTTCAGAAACCCCATAAAATTGTCTAATGTGAAGTATCCCACAAATGTTGATGTAATTTATAACTTATAAGTACAGAGAAAAGCTCAACTGTGATTTATTTCTCATGCTATTGTATAAAAACTGTTTAAACTAATGCAGGTCTGCTGTCTCTCTTATTTCTAAATCCATTAGTACTGCTCACTAATTACCCTACAGTTAAATAGGTTTCATGGCTTCCCTGTTTTGTATTGTAGCCTTTGCACTATTAAGAGGCAGTTGTTTAAGACTTACACTCAGTGTTACTTCTAGTTCACCTGAGAAGTATTCACCTCTGCATGTTTACATACTAGAATCATGTTTCTCCTCCATCTACTATGGATTTTTTTGAGTAAATTAGCATTTGTAGGCTTTCTACATTGTATTGACATTTATGCATGGAGTCTTTTCAGAGAAATGCATTGCATTTTCTCATTTCCTTTTTTTTGCTTGTTCATTTTTGTATGGAGTGAATAAGGAGGATGCAGATCTGAACACACTACACAGTACAGAATTAAATATTGCCGTCACTGAGTCTCTTGAACTTATGAATGTCAATATGCAGTGCAACAGCCTAGCTGCCTGCTCGCATACATCGTCTACGTGCTCTTGAAAGAGTAGTTTCCTGTCTAATATGATACCTAGGTCTTTGCAATTTTCTGTTTCCTCTGCTATCGTCTCTGCTAGACAGTAACATGCCTGGAATAATATTTTATCAGAGTACATGACAATAATTTTATTTATATTTTTGCAATTCTATTTATGTTAGACCCTTCTAATGATATGTAGACTCCTTTTGGCAGTTTTACAGTCTTCCTTTTAAGTTTATCTTTTTTGCAATTTGTGAACCAACTGCTCACTCAATTAATGTTATATTTTTTGGTATGCACTGACTGCATGCTTAAGTAATGTTTTTCTTTTTCTTTTGCTCTGCTTAGAGAGGCAATATATACTGTATAAAGAACAAATGAGGTGTTACTCCTGACATTTGTGGTGCTGTTGTTCTCATGTTGTTGCTTATTTTCTCCTGCTGTTTCCTATTTGCCATCACATTAGTTACACACTTTGTTATATATGGGTTGATGTTTACTATCTGCAGTTGCATTACAAAGTTATTGTACTGCACCTGACTGGATGCTTTGCAATAATAAAAGTAAATGGTATCCCTCTGTACCTTGTCTTTTTTTACAGCCATTTTCCCACCTGATGCACCACTGGCCACCTGGATTTTCAGTGCATTCCCTTGAGCTCTGCCTGCGAATTCCTATAGGTAATTTCAGCAGTCCTAGACATAGCCCTTTGTCAGATGGTACCAATAAACTCTGGTGAGTGAGGAGACTATAGGAGTCCTATATGTGTACATGAGGTATCAAAGCCATTATGCTGTGGCAGTCAGATTCCATAGCAGGGGTGCGACATGCAGTGATGTTGTCATGACTGGTGTAGACATTCACCCACCAAATGAAAGATTTCTTGTCAGTCACTCTTGGACTACAGTCAGCCTGTGAGGGTTCTGGTCTCTACAAGAGGACACAGAAACAGACACAAAAACAGACTTTCCTTACCAATTCTTGTCCTATGATAGCAGAGCTCATCATCTGCCACTTCATCCAACCCCCTAGACTGACCTTATCAAAGGCACAAATCTATTCCTGAACTTCAGTCACCAGCAGCAAAGATGATCACCTTACCCCCATTAAACTAGCCTCTCTGCTGTCTTTATTTGTTGTTAGATCTGTAATGAATCCATAGGTTGCTAATGCTAGTGTACCATGTTTGCCTGTATTAGAAATGTGAATCATCATCAACAATCCTAATTCTGCTTAGTTCACATTGAATCGCATTCACTATGAAACATTAAAATGCTTATACATGCAACCTTTTAAACTTATCAGATGGTAGTTAGACACCCAAGGCTTACGATCTTTCACTTTATCCAGCTGAACTATTGGGTTACTGTTAAATGTCTAGGCACCATACTTGCTATCCTCACAACAGTGAAACTTTAAATATGATTGGTGGAAAGTACATAATTATCAGTGTGCTGTCTCAGAGCATCCCTTACCCTGAAGCATAGTAATGTGACATTTAGTAGATATCAATAGTAGGGGTGTGAGGGGCGTAGCCCCACACTGGATGGTACATGGGGGGTTTTGTACAGCAGTGAGCTTCAAAAT
Source organism: Protopterus annectens (assembly GCF_019279795.1). Taxonomy (NCBI): domain Eukaryota; kingdom Metazoa; phylum Chordata; order Ceratodontiformes; family Protopteridae; genus Protopterus; species Protopterus annectens. The sequence goes on from NC_056731.1 coordinate 1,372,563,402, forward strand.
TCAGTGTTTAGTGAAACTTCACTTAAATTTTCAGATTGTCAAGAACTGCAATATTGGGTCTAATTGATTCTTTGCACTTATAATGTTTCTTGTAGTAGTGCATTAAAGATGTTCTGTGTAGAATGCAGTGAGATATTTGCTATGTAATTCAGTGAGGTAATTGCTATTCTTACAATATCTTTATATTTATGCTATCCAGATCTGATGATGTCCAAATACATTATGGGCAAAAGTGCTCAACCAATTTATTAAATTTGATTGATTTTAAGAGTTTTCTGTAGTTTATCATTATTATTATTATTATTATTATTATTATTATTATTATCACTGTGAAGAGCTTGAAAAAAAGTTTGGGAACAAGTGGTGCATAGACTGCATACTACGTGAGCTTGGTCCTTGCACTTGTAATTTTAGTTCTTCTTATAGTTGCCTATAAAGGCTCAGTCGCAGTCTGCAAACTTTGTGTCGTCACCTTCCTAAAGTACCTCAAATGACTTACTGAAATAAGATTTAATGGTCTTATCTCTCATTTTTGCCTTCTTACTAGGCTGCTTATTATGTTAGCATGTTTTTGTCTTTTTGTTATATTAATACAACAATTTACTGTTTACTGTCATATCATTAAAAAATTATATTACCTGCTTGCTTTGCTTTATATTTTTCAAGCACATTCTTCAGACATATGTATTTCTTCCACAGAACACCGTTTATATTGCTTAGACACAGCTTGCACATTTTGTTTTTCAGAATAATCAGGCTTATTTTTGCTTCTTTTGATACTGATACTATATATCCACCAATCCATCCACAACTCCCTTTGCCCACAGCATGTATACATTTATTTGTTTTAAAATACTATGAAGCCACTCTGCATTGATGCCATAAAATCCATCCAAAGTATGCTAGAATATTTGAAATCTAGTTGAATTTTATTTATGATTCTACTATTTTTTGAGTTTTTCCATTTAGATCAAAGGAGCCCTTGGAATGTCAGAAAGCTATAAATATGAAAATTACAACAGGAAGGATCTAATGTGAATAATGGGAATATATACCAATTCCAGGACTGCAGAGTCTCAAAGTATTATCTCTACTAAGAGGTGTAGCAATCTCAGTGATAGCCGGCCATGGTAACTATGATGTAAGGAGATACTGCCAGCACAGCTAGCTGGGATTTTGTAAATAATTACATGTTATTTGTGAATATCAAACTAATTTTTACAAGATGCTGGTGTTACAAATGTATTATAATTGTATGTCATATAAGATGCATGTGTTACAAATGTATTAGAACTCTATGGGCCGGATTTACGAAGGCTTGCACTGAGTGTAAGAGTAGTGTAAGATGGCAGACAGGCAATATGTCTGTCGAGCGATTCAGCAATAGCCGGCAGGGGCATGCATGAGAGCTTCTAAAGCTACTCTTGCACGGACAGTGTTATGGTATGCAAATTACCTCATTTGCTGCTGAAAGCTATGCAAATGAGGGAAATGTGCGATCCAGGAAACACTAACCTGTCCGTGTAAGAGTAGTGTTATTTGCAGAAATGTACTCCGTTGGTAATGGAGTACCGTTCTGCAATAGCTAAATGGAGCTATGACAGTTCCAAATAAAGGATGTATCTAGTGGAGGAAACATACCAATGGCAAAATATAAGGCCATTGGTATTTGCAAATGTTGTAAATTCTTAAAATCCATTATTTTTTTTCCCCGATCGCCGATGTTTAAGCATAGCGCAGTGGTGCGCAAACGTCCTGCGCTATAAATAAAATGAAAAAAAGAGAAAAATAGCCACAAATGGGCATTTTCACTAAAAAGCTTGTTCTGCCATGCAGGTGAATGGCAGGCTGAAAACAACATCGCCACTGAGTAGTGGTTGCTAAGGGGGGAAGCTCAGTGTGAGAGATGTAACCAAGCATTAGTAGGCAATCCTATGCAAATGAGGATAAGGATAGTGAATCTCAATTTTACCTGGCATGTGAGCCATGTCCCTAGAGTGTAAGTGTAGGAGTAGGAGAGTAGTAGAGTAGAAGATAGGTGACATCATAAGGGGGTATGTCTGAAAGACTGTAAGCTGATTGGAGCACAGTGGCTTGTGTTTGCCCTGAGTTGCTCATGATTGCAAGAGGCGTGTCTACAGTTGTCCTAGCTGAAAACAAGAAACCAAAGGCGTACGCCGTGGATATATCTGAAATTTCTTGCAAACGGGTACACAACGTGTGCGTGCGTCTGTGTGTGTTTGCGCGGCGCTGCCCCTTGTGGAAACAGAAAGGGAAAAAGGAAGGAAAAGAAGTAGTAGGAAGTTAACCAAGGAGAACTACCAGAGTTGCCAGGTGAAATATATCAGAATCAGCCAATTACACAGGCAGTAGACCAGCCCAGCCCAGCTCAGCCCTTTAAACTCTGCAAACAGCAGTCTACCCTGTTTTTTCACAAGAACTCTGCAACACTGCAGTATGCAAAGAGTGAAAACTTAAAAAGCTTAAGTCTGACAAAATGTTAGGGGCTGCTATTGCTATCATAAACCAACATGTGCAAGGTGCTGAGGGTGGTGATGTTGTGAATGCTGCTGAGCAACCCACAGTGAGGAGACGTAGAAGAGTGTACAGACCCAGGTTAACCTACCTGGGGCTACATGAGCTGGAGACAGTGGAGCGCTATAGAGTGGACAGAGACCTCCTGCAGCAAATTGTTGAGCTGTGCCAGCCACGCCTCACACACAGAACCAACAGAGGGGAACCCATCCCAGTGGATACCAAGGTATGTGTTGGCCTATGAATACTAGCTACAGGTACCTTCCAGAGACCACCTGGTGATATGATAGGGGTTTTACAGGCATCAGCATCCAGGGTACTGCACCAGTTCCTGGATGCCATGTCAGCACATGTTGGTGAGCATGTATATTTCCCCAATTCCAGTGAGGCATTGGCCAGCAATATGTGTCTTTTCCACCAAATAGCAGAATGACCTGAGGTGGTGGGTGCAATAGACTGCACGCACATACACATCAAAGCACCACCCGGTGAGCATGGTAGTGTCTACATCAACCGCAAGGGCTTCCCCTCCATCAACTACCAGGTTGTGTGCGATGTCCAGGGCATAATAATGAATGTGTGTGCTGGCTGCCTGGAAGCTATCACGATTCCCACATCTGGCATTTGACGTAGCTGTACCAGAGATTTGCCAAAAGGGACATCCCTGTCACCTAGTGGGGGATGCTGGATACGCACCGAAGCCATGGCTGATGACACCCATCAGAAATGCACACACACCCGAACAAGAACTCCATAATGAGGCACACGCACAAACAAGAAACATTATTGAGCGTGTGTTTGGGATGCTCAAGTCATGGCTTTGATGCCTGGACACATCTGGCGGAGCCTTGCAGTACTCACCAACTACATGTACCCAAATTGTCATGGTATGTGCTATGCTACACAATATGATCCTGTGAAAACAGCTGCAGCAGGAACAGCATGGGGCAGGGCCAAACAGCCCCCCCACCATTGCCAAGGCCTGCAAAGGCACAGCATGACTCAGAGGAGGAACAACCTGAGCCTGCCCCAGTAGGCAGAAGGAGGCATGCCCAGTATGCCCTGGCCTTGGCAAAGAGGCAACGCATAGTGCATACACTGACTCAGCAGGAACCCTGGAAATGACACCTCTCTCTGACTCGCGCATACAATAAAAGGGATGCCTTACTTGACACTACCTGTTTTCAGATATGTATAGGGAGTGTACTATGTACATCCAACATAGGCAGCCCTGCAGCACCACCTGAGGCATGATTGCCCTATTTTAAGCAATATAAAGCAGTGCTAAGCACATTTTACCACTATTTAACATATTTAAGCACAATTGCATGGAGCTGCGTGTCACGCAAACTAGCACAACGTTGGGCAATGTTGGGCAACATAGGGCAATGTTGGGCAATGTTGGGCAAAGTCAGGCAAAATCGAGCAAAGCCGGGTAAACATGCTCACACCTGCTTTACAGTTCCTTAACCAGTCAGGTCTGCCCAGCAGGAAAATAAAAAGCAGTGACAGGGCTCGAACTCAGGATACTGTGCACTATAGTCACAGTACTGAACCACTAAGCCATGACAGCATTTCACTGGCACGGACACATCAGGGCAATTGTAGACTAACGCAAACACAAACAAATGCTGTATCATGCCCTCTGAACTTCCCCCCAGGCCTATGCAGACAGATAACAGCAGGCCAGACAGTGTGATGTGGGTTGTGTAGGCTATGAAGTCACAAACTAATATACGTGAAATTGGAAGCTAAGTTCTGTAGTACAGTAGCATGCCTCAAGCCAGTATGATAGTCAACAGTACAGACTGAAATGGAGTACCTGACATAGCAGTGCAGGCCTAGCAAATGTGTATAAGTGTCAGGTGAACTCCTCATCCTATGTACACCCACAGTAACAATCAGGTGGGTAGAAATGTACAAGTAATAGCTGTCCCCCCTGTATGTAGAAATGTTGATAAGTCTATGCAAAGCGACTCATGGATGCCCTGTAGGCACAGCGTGCTTCCTGTCGATGTACAACACAAAGGTGAGCCCTGAAGTAAAAACCAACTTGATTTTTCACACATATAGTATATATGTCCATATTGGGCATGCTCACACACTTAAATAAACAAAGCAAATGTCAGTCAACAACATACTGAAAGGTCATACTGGGCATGCTCACACACTTAGGCCATGTCTGAGTACAGCAGTGGGCCACACATATCTGGCAGTTGCAGTTCTTACCCCAGAAACTATTCACCAATCCTGCCTTGTGCACACAGTTATATGAAAACAGACCCATATAATATATTGTACACATGTCATAATCAAACTATGTACTACAAGTACTTAAGCTGGTCAGAGAAAGTGAAAATTCAAAGAAGATCAATAAATCTCTGATCAGTATCATCAATAAACAATGAGCACTCCTAACATTATCCAATCCATGTTCTGGCAAAAATATTGTCAAAGAGTCCATAGAGAACCATGAAGCTTTCTTTCACAATGTCATATAGATCAACGTAAACACATATATGTTCTGTGTCAGTGCAAACTGTAAATGAATACATGTACATGACTGACACTGCCAACATATTGTCAGACAGGTTCATACATATTTACCCCCTCTCACTGACAAAAGGGCCCATTATCATACCTGAAGATTGTGAAAACCCGGAAATCACATATACAATGGTTAAACAGCACTTTCCAAACCTAAAAACATGGCGTCTATGGGATGACGTGGTTAACTAGCTGTGTCATATGTGAACTCCAAAACAAACAGACCCTGCGCCTGAACAGTCTGTTGAGACTCACCCCCTGTACAGGATATGAAACTGCTAAATGTGTTATAGCAACATTTGGCACACTCCACAAGTGTTGGTGCACAACAGACCATAGGAACTATTGTCTTATAAGCCTATTAAGCCTGATCTGCAAGGCCATGGAGTCCATCATGATGAAACTTATAAACAGAGCTATTGTGAGCCTACAAACACCCAACCCTACCAATTTCAGTTTGGTCAGGGGCAGATCATGGTTCCCAAACCTGCTAGACTGTTTTCAAGGCAGTCACCCAGGACATACATCAATGAAATGAGCTACACATGTCCCACATAGACCTTGAAAAGCCCATTTCCAACATCCCAGGCACATGTCGTATCCATAAAATCAACAAGCAGTGCATAAATATGTATGTCATCTGATGGATTGCCAACTGGGGCACAGATAGAGCCCACGAGGTAAGAATTGTGGTCTCCTGTTCAAGCTGGTAACAACTGCTGTCCCCCATGGCTCAGACCTGGGACCCCTCCTGTCTGGTGTATACTTTTCAGAAATACAGTCAAACACACGAGGGCTATGTTTAGCAAAGTGTGTGGATGACTGCAAAAAAGTTGTCATAGTCGATGTTTGGGACAATAGAGACATCCTTAAAAAGGGTCTCAGTCAGACATATGTGGTGTAAAAACCATGGCCTTGAGCTACAGTCATACAAATACCACATAGGTGCCAACACCCTAAATATGTAGGTGATAATAAGGGATCTATGGACACATGTGGATAGTCATCTCCACTTCCAGAAACATATTCACAAAGTAGTTAGAAAATCATGCTATGTGTTCCCACAAACTGCCAAAGTCTTTGCATGTAGGTCAAAGGAGGTTCCCTCTACTCATCAGTCATCAGAACCGTCAGAGAGTACCACAACACACTTGCGATTAATCTGACTATGCACCCTCAGCAGCTGGAAAGACCACTGAAGTACCTCAACAAGAGTATTACTGGCCTCAAACAGTTGCCCCATGCAACAAAACTGAATTTAACTCAATCTGTACTCTGTTGCATACTGTCTACTCAGGAGATCTCTGCCCAACAGACAGGTCCATGTCCAATGCAGAACTGATGTACATGCGCTCTCTGAAGTAAACCCAAGCTCACTGTACCACATGATCTAGGGATATCATCATCACAACATTAAATAGAACATGTTGGAGGGATACATTACTAACTCACAGACTTCCCTTGCTTTGGAGCAGGCTCCCCACCTACATTAAGCCGAGACCCTCACTGACACTCTTCCAGAGGAGCTTTGATGAGTGTATGTGAAAGTGAACTGTCACACCATGGATCACTTCATCAGCTCAACTACACAGAGGCCTAGGGAACTAACTCCATGGGTGGTGATAGCTGCACACTCTGGCCATACTAATATATGCCTTCAGGCAGATAGCCTATTACCTACCCATGTACCGCTATATATATGTAGGGGAAACACAGTATAATAAGCCAAAAATGGATGGGCAGAGATGTGTGTAAGAGGGTGACCATGACAGGGAGCCATCCAGGACTGTCCCACCCAGCACACATCCCAATGGCATGAAAGACATGAGGTGCACATCTCTCCCACTGTGCATAACAGCCACCAGTATTTAACTTTCATTTGGGGGGCCCCGAAAATGCTGTCAATGAAGTCCTCTCATTTTAGACAGCCTTCAATGGCATGGATGTGTGCTTTCCCCGAACTTTCAGCCTAACAAGTTTAGTTTACCCCAACCCTTTTGCCCCAACCAGCAAAGAGTTAACCCCCCTTTTGTCCTAGTTGTGGCAGAAATTTCTGCCCCTCCATCACAACCAAAGAAATGTGCATTTGTTGATGTACAGGGACTCTTTCCCAGAACAAGGTTTTGGGAGGTATTATACCCAATTTTTTTGTGATTCAACCCAATTGTGGGACTCAAGGTTTTTTTTTAGGGAACAGTTCCAAAATTATTTTTCATGGCTTGAGTTTGGCAATGTCCCGAGGGGAAAAAAACAGATTTATTTTCCATTTTTTGGAAAAAAATGTTTACCAGTAATCCTCTTTGGGGAGGACCCTGTTTCTAACTCTGGAATCAAAAAAACCAAAATGGGACTTCTAAGATTTTATAAAGATGGTGCCCAACCCCTTTTACCTGACAAACCCGTTATTAGGGGGCCCTAGGGCCCCCCCAAATTTGGAACAGGTTTCAAAAAAAAATTTCAAGGGGTCCCCGTCCCACATTAAAAATCAAGGGAGGGGGTATTTTGTTTTTTCAAAAATAAGATTCCCCACATATTAGGAATTCGACACCAAATCCTAAGGCCCTTTGGAGAAATGCTGTTTTGGGGAAACATTTTGGCCCTTTCAGTTAGAAAATTGTAAACCCCCCTTTGGGTTAATTTAAATTATACCCAAAAAGGGGGCCCCCGGGCTGAACCGGGGAAAAATTTTTGAATCCTTAAGAATTTTAAATTTTGGGGGTTACTTAGCCCTTTCAATCCCCTTTTGGTGTTAATTACCAGGTTTGGCATTTGTCCGCTGGGGAAGGGTTAAAGGTTACGGTAAGGAGGGTTTTACTCACAACACGTACCTGGGTAACTGTGCCTCCCATTTGGACGGGTTATTTGAAAGCCAAAAGGGGGGGGCTCAAGTTGAAAGGCCCCTTTAGTTCTTAAGATTGGCCCCTTTCCTTGGAACACCTGGCTTAAGGAGAAACCCGGGTTTTGTGGACCCCCTTAGGGGAAAAGTTTTGGAACATTTTATACTACCTTGGGGCTTAAAGGGATACCTTTTAATTGGGAAATCCCACCCTATGTCAGATTGGTTTGACTGGGGTAGGAAGAAACCGGTAGTGCTGGTGTGTGCTAGCCGAAAAGGTTTTGTTCCACAGCTTTTCCTTGGGGCCCAATGTTGGGATCTACTAGATTCGGCAATGAGACTTTGCCATTTGGGATTTTTTTGGATTTTTTTTTGCCTTTTTCCCAGAATCAGACCCATTGGTCCCACTGCCTAAGTAAACCCAAATAACTGGGAAACCCCAAAAGGGAAAAAAGTTAAAAAAACTCCAAAGCCAAAGTTTTAAGACGGGCGTGCAGGCCCCCCTGGGCAATACATTCAATTGAACCTTCACAAATTTCACTTTTAAGTTACATGACTGAGCATTGTCTATCCCAAACAGAACCCAAAAGTACCTCCAAAAAAAGGAAAACGGGGTTTCCCCCCAAAAAAATGACAACAAAGGGAAAAAATGTTTCAAAAATAAAACCCGGGGAAAAGTCCTGGGCAACTCAGAAAAAGGGTGTGCCTGAAAAACCTCCAAACATTTAAAAAAATCCCATTTTAAAGAAACCACAAACACTAAGCATGTAAAACTAAGGGAAAATAATTGTCTGAGAAGAAATCACTAAAAACCCAATGTTTGAAATCCGGCAGTAGGCAGGCAAATTTCCCCCTCTCCCCCGAAAACCTACTTTAAAAGGAAAATCAAAGTTCTTATCATCTGCACGGAAAAACACCCCAAACCAGGCACAGATTAAGAAAAACCCCGGGTTTTTCTACAAAACTCAGAAAAACAGGACCCAAAAACCCGCACATACCTACCTCAGGTTTGTGCCTGTGTGGACACATTTTTTCCCCAAAAAAGGGGAAACCCAACCCCCAAAAAAGCCCCCTTACCTGTACCGGTTCAAGGATGGAATGTATCTCAAAAAATAAAAAGCTTGGTTTCCAAAAATTCCCCAAACCCTTTTGGGGTTTTAAAAGGGAGTCATGTTCCTAAACCTTAGCTCATTGAAGCGCAAGAATGCGGGTTTTCACAAGCCATGAGATTTCCCCGGTTTTCCCCCATACTCTGGTTTAAATAAACCCCCCCCTGGATAAAACTATTCACAAAATGGGTTCCCCGGCTATGAAGCAACCTGGAAAGTAGGACTCCCAAAGGTTTGGGAAAGGGCAAGTCAAAAGGGTTGCCTGGGTCCCGTTGTTTGGAATTCCCTGGGAAAAAAGGAAGGTTTTAAGTTTGATACCAAAATGGGGCCCTAATTTTGGTGGGAACCTAAAAGGGCCTCACTGGAAATGCCCGGGGAAACCCTCCCAAGTCAATGCCAAAAGGCATTGTATTTTTTAAAAACTCTTGCCTGAACAAACTGGGGTTTTTCACAAAGGAAAAACCTTGGGCACAGGTGGCAGGGGAAACCCCTTTTAATTCCCCAGATCAAAAACCTTTAGGGGACACCCATAAAAAAAGGGTTTAAAAAAGAGGACATTGTTCCCCCCACCCTACTTAAAAACCATAATGAAAACTTTTTCTATGTCCTCCAAAAAATTCCCTGGAAACCCCAGAAAACCTACAAAAAATTGGGGGGAAAACATGCCCAAAACAACCTCCTGTGCTGTACCTTTGAATCATACCAAGGGACCGCCCAACTAAAAAAGTCAAACCGAGGTTGGGCATTCCCCAAAAAAAAATTTTTTTTACCCCAAAAACCCGGTGAAAAACGGAAGTTGATCCCTTTCCTTTGGTACCCAACCTTCGGATGGGCAAGGCCTTAGCCCGAATAATAAATTGGGAAAACTCTTTCAATTGTAGCCTGTACAAACCTCCGTTCAGGAATCCCCATTTTGAGAACGTGGAAAATTAAAAGGGCCCCAAACCCATTTTGAAATTAAATCCCCATTTCTGGGGGGGAAACTCAGTAAACCCTTTTAATGCCCAGGTTTCCAAACTTGGGAAAGTGGTCACCCCCCATGGGGACAAATCTGGAGACATAAAAGGGGGGTTCCCAAAAGGATAAACCCCTGGTAAAATCAGTCATGAAAATGGAATAATATCCCCAGTCGGCCCAAAAAAAAAAAGAAAAAGAACTTCCAAAAAAATAAATTTAAAGCCCCGTTGGATAAGCTAAAATTTTGGAAAAATTTTCAATGCTTCTTGGTTAAGGGGGGGGTTGGTTCCGTGCCTTCCAAAAAAAAAAAACCAAATTTGGGGGCCCATTAACATAAACAAAAAACTAAAACCATGACAAAACCCAAAAGGAAACATTAATTTTAAAAAAACTATGCTTTAAAAAACCAAGGCCGCTAAAAAAAAAATTTCCCAAAGGGAATTTAAAAATAAAAACCACAAACCTTTTACATCCAAAAATTTATAACCTAAATATGCTGTCAGCTATCAAAGGGAAAAAATCATCCAAAAGCCCCCTCCCGGGGCTTCACAAACTCCCCCCCAAAAAGGGCCGGTACCCCGAAGAAGCGGACCAGATTTTAAGCAGGAAAAAAACCCTTCCAAAGCAAAACAAGCATCAAAGGGGTATTTTCCCCGGCTATTCCCCCCAAAAAACTCCCTATACACATGCCAATAACACCCACTATTCCCCAAAAAAAAGGGAAAGAACAGTCATCCCCTCCCAAAGGCCAAACAAACCCGGAAACCATTGCCCTATAGGCCCACTACCTTTTCAAAGCAGGACAAAATCATGGAACCCCAAAAAAAACAGGGGCCCCCAAACTACCACCCCCCGGCAAATAGACCCGTCAAACCTAGTTACTTTTTTGCGTTAAAAGGCAAGAAGGGGAATCCCCAAGCCCCCCTGGACCCCAAAGGCCTTTTTCCCCCTTACCTGGGACTGGCAAGCTTAAATTAACATTAACCTATTTAAAAAATGGGGCCAAACTGACCCAAACCAGTTGGGTTTAGCCCACTCTAAACCAGTCAAGAGGGATCCCAAATTGGCCGGGAATGTTCAAGTATGTAGATCGGGAAGCTAAATCAACAATTTAGATACCTAACTTGGGGATAAAATATGGTACAAGAATTCAAAGGGCTTACGGGCAGAACCTGGAAAACAAGCCCCCAAGAGACCAAAAATGCATAAACCCCCCGGTAAAAAAAAAAAAACCCTTCCCTGTTTAATTCTTTTAAGAAATTAAATGGGGGCCCTAATGAAAAAATTTCCTTTTATGAACAGCCAAATGTTTTCAAATTCCTTCTAAGCCTAATGACCAATGCCCTTTTGTCAAGCTGGAAGTCAATCCAAAATTACCTTGGAAAACCTAGAAAGGGTTTTTCATTGTGAAAAATACCCCTTTTAAATGGCCTTTTTTTCAAAAGGGGCCAAAAAAAAAAAGGGGGGGGCCCCCCCCGGGGCCCCCCCCCCCTTTAAGGGGTTTAAAGGGGGGGGGAAAAAAAATTTTTAAAAAAATTTAAAAAAAAAAAAAAATTTTTTAAAAAAAACCCCCCCTTTTTAAAAACCAAAAGGTAAAAAACCCCCCCCAAAAAGGGAAAAAAAAAATTTTTTAAAACCCACCCCCCCCCAAAATTTAAAAAAAAATTTAAAAAAAATTTTTTAAAAAAAACCTTTTAAAAACAAAACCTTTTCAAACCCCCTTTGGGGAAAAACCCCCCCTTTTTTTTTGGGGTTGCCCCTTTTTTTCCCAAAAAAACCCCGGAAGGTTTGGGGGGGGGAAAAAAAAAAAATTTTTTTTTTTAAAAAAAACCCAAAAAAGGGGAAAGGGGGGCCCTTTTTAAAAAAAAGGGAAAAAAAAAAAATTTTTTTTTTCCCGGGGCCCCAAAACCAAAAAAATTTTTTAAAAGGGAAAAAAAAAAGGGGGGTTTAAAAAAAAAACCCCCTTTTAAATTAAAAAGGGGGGAAAACCCTTTCCTTGGCCCCCCATGGGGGGGGGTTTTTTGAGAAAAAAAAAACCCCCCAAAAACCCAAAAAGGGGAAAAATTTTTAAAAACCCTTTTGTTTCCCCCCAAAAAACCCCAAAAAAAGGGCCCCCAAAAATTTAAAAGGGGAAAAACCCAAAACCGAACAAAAATTTAAAATTTTTAATTCCTTTTGGGTTTTTTTTTCCCCCCCTTTAAACGGGGGGGGAAAAATTTTAAAACCCAAAAAACCCCCCCAAAAAAAAAGGGGGGGTTAAAAAAAAAATAATTATTTTTTAAATTCCCCCCTTAAAAGGGTTTTGGGGGGGCCCCCCAAAAAAAAAATTTTTGCTTTAAAACCCCCTCCCCCCCCCCACTTTTTTCACCATTTTGGCTTTAAAAAAAAGGGGGGGAAAACCCTTTTTTTAAAAAAAAAAAACAAAAAATTTTTAAAATTTTGAAAAAATTTTTTTTTAAAAAAAACCCCTTTTTTCCGGGGCCCAAAAAAAAATTCCCAAAACCAAAAAAATTTTTTTTTAAAAAAGGAAAAACCCCTTTTGGGTTAAAAAATTTTAACGGGGGCCCCCCCCCGGGGGCCCATTTTAAGGGTTTAAAAAAAATTTTAAAAAAGGGGTTTTTTAAAAAACCCCCTTTGGGGGGGGTTTTTAAATTGAAAATTTTTTAAAAAATTTTTCCCCTTGGGGGGTTTTAAGGGGGAAAAAAACCAAATGCCCCCAAAAAAAAAAATTGGGGAAAACCCCCCTTTTTTAAAAAAGGGGGGGGTTTTTTTTCCTTTTAAAAAAAAGGGGTTCATTTCAAAAAAAAATTTTTTTTTAAAAAAACTTTGGGGGGTTTTTTTAAAAAAAACCCAAAAAAAAAAAAAACCCCTTCCCCCCAAAAGAGGTGATCTCTGCCTAACATACAAAGCTCTGTCAAACACAGAGCTGTTGGACATGCTCCACGTAAAACACTCACAATCCCTCTGATCGTCAGCCCCAAAACCCAGAGTGAAATACAAAAGGAAGTGATGTATCCATTTACCTTATGGATATCCACACCTTCAGGTTAGTGGCACAGCATGAGGCTTTGGAGACCATGCAAGTGCAACTAACATTGGGCAAAGCTGCTTATCAGATTGTAGCCTGCTACAGATCACCTACCTTGTCTCAGGAACCTCACTCAGTATTCCTGAGAACTGTGGAAAATATAAAGGTCCTACGAAACACCATTATATGAGTAGATTATAACTACCAAAACACTGACTGGGAGAATTACTCATGTACACAGTCCTTTGCCCAATGCTTCCTAGAGTTTGAAAACTCAAATGCTCTGGAACAGTTGGTCACTACGCCCACTAGAGGTGACAACATACTGGACCTGATCATCACCAGCATGGGGTACCAGTGTTCCACAACAGAGATAAACCCCGGGCTGGCAATATCAGATCATAAAGTAATCACACTGGACATCCACATCACAACCCCCCCCCCCCAAAGTCAAGGAAACCACCGTGAAGAAAGTTTCTAAAGCAAACAGCACACTTCTCAAGACCAAAGTGGAAAGTTTAAAAGCACCCTTGCTATAGGATAATGCTATATAATCTGCAGAATCATTTACAAGTGCATTCTATGAGCATCTACAGGGATGCAAGGATTGAGACATGCCAAATAAAACCAAGATGCACTCCTCCAAAAATAGGAAACCAATCTGGTGGTCGTCGCACATAAATAAGCTATACAACAGAAGGAGGGAACGAACACCTGATAGAGCAAACTTCACAAAAGGAAAGGCATCACTGATCATTATTAGGAAGAAACAATGATCGCTTATAAAACAATCCAAGGCCAGTTTCTAAAGACAAATTGCCAAGGAATGTAAGAATAACAACCACAAAGCCTTTGTTAGCAATACCAAACATTTAGGTGGCAACTTTCAAATATGCTGTCAGCTACTGCAAATGCAAAAAATACACTGAAGCAACTTACATTGCCAACATCCTGGGGGACAAGTTCAGTGCAAACTCCCCTCCCATCACCCCCAAAAGGGTCTGTGTCCATCCCAGAAGAATGCAGAGCACCAGACTTCATGGACATGCAGGTAAAAACAGCCCTCTCCAAAGCTAAGAACACAGCATCAATGGGACTGGATGGTGTCCCAGGCTGCGACTTAGACCAGCCCCAAAAAGAACTATACCCTCACCTACATTCACTGTCCAGACTCAACCTTACCACAGGCTATGTACCCAGAAAATGGCATACAGCAACAGTCATCAGCTCTACAAAGGGGGTGCCAGAACAGAACCAGGAAACCATTGCCCTATAGGCCTACTCAGTCTGGTCTGCAAAGCTATGGAGCAAATTATCATGGAACCCATAAACAGAGACATTGGGGACCTCCAGACACTGGACTCTACCCAACTTGGCTTTGTTAATGGTAGATTCTGGCTCCTAAACCTAGTTGACTTATTTGAAACAGTTACCAAGGACATAGATGGAGGTGAAAGTAGTCCACACAGCCCACCTGGACCTCACTAAGGCCTTTCGACACCATTCCCTACTCTGGGATCATGGACAAGCTTACCAGCTTGAACATTAACAGCTATGTCTCAGGATGGGTGGCCAAATGGCTCACAGATCAAACACACATGTTCAGAGTTGCGGGTGCCATATCCGACTCTAAACCAGTCACAGATGGCATCCCACAGGTATTGGTCCTGGGACCCCACCTGTTCAGTAGATACTGCTCAGAGGTACAGGCAAGCATGGGAGGAGTATGGATGAACAAGTTTGCAGATGACTGCTAACTGTGGTCCATAATCAACTCCATGGCTGACACAGACATCCTACAGAAGGGTCTTACAGAGACAGATACCTGGTGTCAAAACAATGCCCTCAAGCAGAAAGCCAAAGAATGCATAATCATCCCCTATGGATAAAACAAAGTGCACACAAATTACCACATAGATTGTAATTCAGTATGTACGGAGAATGTAATTATGGCCCTGGGGACCCAGGTAGATAGTAAAATCTCCTTTGATGATCACATTGCCAAAGTGTTTACAAATTCCTTCTATGTAGCCCACCTAATGCCACCTAATGTAACCCATTTTGTCTAGTCTGATGATGTCCCCGTCCTACAAATGTACCTGTGGAAAGGACAGCTTCCAGTAATGTGTGTAGTGCATTGTGTAAATGCATACTGCTCTAGTATCATTAAGTAGTTAGGTAGGGGTTTGAATCCTGCACTTGACAAATGTATGAGACTGTGTGTATCTCCTTGTAGAGGAGCAACCTTTTTGGAGACAAGTACAACAGCTTAAAAGTGGTATACTTATCTTTGTCAAGTCTGATGATGTCACCATCCTACAAATATACCTGTGGAAAGGAGAACTCCCAGTAATGTGTATAGCATGTTGTGCAAATGCATACTGCTCTAGTATCATTAAGTAGTTAGGTAGGGGTTTGAATCCTGCACTTGACAACTGTATGAGAGTGTGTGTGCCTCGTTGTAGAGGAGCAACCTTTTTGGAGACAACTACAACACCTTAAAAGTGGTATACTTATCATTGTCAAGTCTGATGATGTCACCATCCTACAAATATACCTGTGGAAAGAAGAGCTCCCAGTAATGTGTATAGTGCGTCGTGTAAATGCGTACAGCTCTAGTATCACAAAGTAGTTAGGTAGGGGTTTGAATCCTGCACTTGGTGAGTGTGTGTGTGCTCTATGTGTGTGACACAGTTGGTCACTGTGTTGTGGGTTTTGCTTTTACTACTGTATGACATATCACAATGACAACAGTATGTGCATTGCACATCAGGTAGCTGTGTGGCAAATGCACATATATACATGTGACCTCAATTATTTCATAGGTGGGAACCCTGCTTTCTCCATGAACACATATGTTATCTTTGCCAGAGTGTGCTGCCACTTTCCAGACCCTAGGTCACATCTGTATGCTTGTGACAAGCCCAGCCACTGCAGTGATCCCTGGCCTAGGTCATCAGTGTCACACACACTCATTACGGTTTCTATTGAATAGTGTGAGTGAGGGTTTATGCCTGAGGTATATTTCAGACCAGTTAAAATGCAGCAAAGTCTGTCAGTGATGGCTATTCATTATAGGTATACAACAACCTTTGTGGATATGCATGCAGACCCCTTATTGCTTATGTGATTCACCGAGGGATTTCAAAATATCTTTGGAAATGTGATTACCAAAGGAGAGATGATGTAACACTTGGCTGTATGTACACATCGGTACCTGTCAACATGTTGGGGGCTACTACCTATGTGGTACTGTGGGGATACTATGTTTTGTAAAGGTGGATGACTATGCTTTAGTTGGCTTGATGCTTTACAGCATGGGCTTGACAACAGGTCTCTGTCTGTATGATACGCTTGTGGAGGATGTGTGTGTCATCTGGAGAATGCATTATAGGCCACAGTATGCATTCCCAGACGTGGACGGACATATCCCTACTGTGTTTGCTTGTACCTAAGTGAGCTATATGCCAATCAGGAGTGGTCCCATGAATGGGTGCAGGTGAACACCACTGGTTACTGGCATAGTATAGTTCCTGATGGATACAAATGTTACTGTGTGTCCTACATCTGTGTGTCAGTTGTCAAGACATCATCTAAAAATTGTTTATGGTCAGGCTGTTGAGGTTATGTATACTATCAGAATGCAAACCAACGACAGATAGTAACAGTATCTCCCACAGCACAGTGTCAAACCATATCATACACACATGTGTACCCAAGTTCCAAAATGTGTGTAGTACAATGCATACTGGCCACCAATAGAAACTATGGAGTGTTAACACTGTGTAATACAGGGCATGTCACACTGCCTATGTGTCCGCTATGCATGTACATGCAGACAGTGCACCTCCACCATGTTCACAAATGTACACCTGCAAACCTGTGCTGCACACATCCCACACATACTACCCACTCTCTAACACATGCTGCCAATACTACACACATTAGCCAAGTGGCATGTGGGCGGACAATACACTATTGGGATTAACACTGGTGTAAACAATACTACATTGACAATCATAGCTTTAATGCATCATGCCTGCTCAGCTACACCTTCAAGGATATCATTACACTTTACTGCTGACAACATGCTAACATTGCTATACTGCTATAAAGTCACCCTGTGCATCAGCACCATGTTAGCTTGTTCCTGCATCAATGTTACAGATGACAGGAGGTGGCACAGGTTTCATCATATGCACAGGGTGTGTTACTGATTTGCCAGAGGCCTACATTGAGCCATACAATCAACATGTATGTGTGTGTGTGTGTGTGTGTGTGTGTGTGTGTGTGTGTGTGTGTGTGTGTGTGTGTGTGTGTGTGTGTGAGGGCCAAGAGTACTGGTATGGGCCATTATTGATGTAATGTGTGCGGGTATGTGGGTGTCTGGTTTATGTGTGCATGTGTCTGCATGCACACAGTTCCACCATGTGGCTGCCATATATGGGGATTTGTAGGACAGCCACAGACTGTACCTGACAGGCTTTACAGATCACTGTCTCTGGCCATGGATATGGTACCTGTGCCTGGCAGGGGTGCTACTGACAGTATCGGGTACTAAGCCAGACTGGGTACTATCCTCAGAGGTAGACATATGTACAATGGACCCAGGTCCCTGCTGGGACTGTCCAGAGCCATGTGCACGTGGTCTTCTAGGACAGTCTATGGACAGCCCACCCCCAACATTGCTGGGGCTGCTACTGGCACTACGGGAGTGGCTGTGACTTGAGGGATGTCTGCGGCGACTGGCAGCTGCTGATGTTGCTGGCATATGTCCACGTCGACATCTCAACCATCCTGCACTGTCCTGACACATGGACATGACATTGTGGAGGACATCTAATGTCTCACCCCAACGTCTATCAGTGACCTCAGTGTAATTACGGATAGCACCTGCTAGATCATGGATACTGTCATTTAAAGTGGTGTTATGTGCCCTCTGTGCCCTTAGTCCCTGCCTGGTGTACCGTTCCATAGGTGCCTGTGCCTCCATGACAGCCTGGAACATGCGTGAGGTTGTAAGACCTGTGGCACATCTGCCAGGGGCATGATGACCAGCAGTGCTCCGACGAGAACCCCTGGACATCTTGCCTATGTGGTACCATTCCAGACCTCTGGGTATGACTGCTGTGTCCAGATGCATGTGGCGTAGATACCACACTGTCCGGGCCATTGCTGACTGTACACTGTCCCTCAGCTAAGGGCATTGGTGATGATGGATGTATTGGCAGTATGACTGTGTACATGGATGGGGTGGACACTTGTGTAATGTCAATTGGTGGCCCAATGACAGACCCTGGCAAACATGCCTGTGCCTCAACACACCTATCCTCATTATCACTATTTGTGTCAGTGACATCAGGTTCCCTGCTGCAGTGAACCAGCCCAACCTCTGCACCTGTGAGAGGAAGACAGGAAACACACTTTATGACCTGTACATGATGTCAGAACACATGCACACATGCACACATGAACACATGCACACATGCACACATGAACACATGAACACATGCACACATGCACACATGCACACAAATACACTCCTCAATAAAGCAGTTTCACCCACACACACGCACACACACCACCAGCAATCCAGTACATACTCAATAGCAGTTGATGGTGGGGTACAGTATCACAAGACAAACAGTCATATCACACATGTCAGCATGCAGGACGTGTGTTGCTCAACAGCATGCAGTGCGAGTATAGACAGTCCTTACATATAACAGTATACATGGCCTTGATGCATGTATGTTGTTGTGCAGTGATTGGCCTCACCCTGGAACGCAATGTGTACATGGACACAACATTGCTGTGCAAGTATTACAACCTCTTCAATGTGCTGTGCACCATCACTCACAGGTATACATACCATGGCTGGATGTTTATCTGTGTGTCACATAGATATCCATTACTGATTAGAGCATCTGTGTCTTTAGCAGATAATTGTGGATACAAGTTTAGCTCATGCATGCTATGTATACACACAGGATGAGTGGTGCGTGTATACCTGATGGAATACCATTGCTCAACATAGCCATTGTACAGTAGTTATGGTGAGTGTAGAACATATTGTGGACATGCCAGTGCCAGCAATGACATGGCATGCTACAACACAACTGCAACATTAAACATCGCACATACCCAATGTGTGTCATGTGACCTATACATTCAATAGCATTACAGGACATATATGTGTCACTTTGTGCAAATGGTGATTGCTATGCATATTGTATATAGGTGCATATGTTTGCACACACACAACATTGAGGTGTATAGCAATGAATGCTATGTGTAGTACTGTGGTTACTGTAACTGGATGGGGTGTAGTACCATGAGTCAACATCATGCAGCATCATGTGGTCACTCAAGGCTACTTATGTGTGCCAGACTGGCACCTATCATGCTGTACCTGAACCACAGTACCATGCCTACATTCACCATTTCACAGCCAGTTGTTACATGGGTTTGTGAGGTGCCCAATAGGGAGTATTGCCTAACATGAATGTTTTGTATGTTGAAGAGTGTCGAACTGCCCCATGATAGGCCTCTACCCCTCAGGTATATTATGTGTGCTGTGTGGATGACATATGGGATACTGGAATGTGACCTTACAGCGTGTGTCTGAATACACCATGTATAGCATATTAACATGTACTGCGTATGATGAATTTCTGTATATTGTGTGCATGTGTATCGACTGCCTATCCAATGTCCACTACAGTGTAGCCACAATTGTTTGGGATGCTCTGTGTATTGCATGTGTTTGAGGCAGCTACTCACGTTACTGAGATGTGCATAGTCTCACAGCAAACATGCACATCATGCATTATGCGTAGGTGTGTTACATGTGTACATGGCCTACACCTCACCTATGACATGCACATTTTATTTGCAATATTATATGTAGAACACACTCACCAGAATGGGTCTGCTGCCTTGCTGTCCACCAGAGGGACCCACAAGGATATGAGACAGTTTGTCAGTGGCAACAATTGTGGTATTGCTACTGTGGGTTTGCAATCTTACAGTAGTACAACGGTTGACAGTCACAGGCCTACACATCATGTTCCAAATTATCAGTATTGCACAACACCAGGCTCCACATCTTCTAACTACACAGTACACATCTCACATATGCATGATCTAACAATAGAGGTAACCGTAGTCTACAGATATGCCATTTTACCTGCATGCTCCATGTGAACTTGCTGGGGGGCTCCAGCCTCCATGATTATACATGTATGCTGTTGTTGTTGGCCGGGAGCCACCAGGCTCAGGAGCAGCTCCTCCACTCTGGTGAGGGGGGGTGGGTGGTAACCCCACCACCTGTGGCAAGTTGTTGCCTACGGACATCAGATGCATGCTGCCGGACATGTCTAAGTAAATCACTGCAGTGATGGTGTACCTGCTCATATGTCCGGTTATGCATGCCTATGTCATTTATCCTATGGACAACATCTTGCCACAGTGCAGTCTGCTCATGCTGGTCCTGGCTGGTTCT
Source organism: Protopterus annectens (assembly GCF_019279795.1). Taxonomy (NCBI): domain Eukaryota; kingdom Metazoa; phylum Chordata; order Ceratodontiformes; family Protopteridae; genus Protopterus; species Protopterus annectens. The sequence continues at coordinate 1,372,583,918 of NC_056731.1, forward strand.
TGAGAATAGAAGGGTGTAGTTTTGGATGAGACTGGTGGTTAGGATTTCATCCTCTTCTCGACTATAGGTAGGGTTGCGATGGTGGGCCATGACCCTGGAAGACAATGAAACAATATGTGTGAGCAAGTCATGTGGCACACTTAACATTCTACAGTACAGATATCACTGAACTGCCATAAATAGCAAACTATTGTCTGTCAGAGGATACACACTTTCAATACCACATATCAGTGCTCAACCCACAACTGCCTGACAGTGCCTGGCATGCTCTATATATTAAACCATTTTCTGCACAGCAACAAAGAGAAACCACTATGTAAGACTATGCAACAGTACATGGCACACTGTATGCGACACAATGCACCACCTAGCCACAGGAGGTATATATCAAGCTAATGCATAAAGAAAAATGTCATCCATTGCAATGATTGTAAAGTCCAGTTACAGTATTACCAGTATACCACAGTAGTTGTTGATGGAAAACCCCTGCCTAAAATGTGTGCACATTCATGAATATTGCTGGCATACTGCTGTACTAGACTATACATGTTGCTAGATACGCACTTATATCCTGTAACACACATATGACCGAGGGCATGTTACAGGCATTCCCACACACACAACAGACATACATACAGGACACAGAGGTATGGCAACCCAGATGAGTGTTATGTGTGTACCATACAGTACTGTGTGTCAGTACTTAGAAACCCTTATGCCTGAGGTATGTAATCTGTGAGGACTACAGGGAACACACAAAACAGTGTTTCCAAGCAATGTAGACATACACCATACTGTGCTGTTTAGGCCTACAGCTTCAGGTAGTACTACAGTTCATACAGGATTTGGATTCACCAGCAGTACCAATCAATGAGCATACATGTACTGCTTTAGCCTCCAGTGGCACACCTCAGTTAACACCAAGGGACTACATCAGACTGTATGCCATACTGCTTTTTCTGGCTAGCAATAGCATACACATATTTAGCTGGGATCAGAGCTAGGACACATAATACCATGACATAAACAGTTTCCCACTAAGCTATCCCACATATACACAACTGTGACACATTCACCAACACATTCACCATCACACTCAGTCAACCTCATATAGCAATTATTGCAACAAGTACATGTGGGTGTGTATTGGTTCATAGGTAGGTAATAGGCTATTGGCCCTAGAGCCTATAGAAGCCTAGCCAGATGGTACCCTGGCCTTTGACACCCAAGTAATTTAATTTCATGTGCCCCTGTCAAGCAGAGCCACAGAGGTGATTCCCAGGGTGTATTTCCTATCTCCCATCCAATCATCAAGACTATTCATGACGAGGGCTACTGAGGAGCTTTATTTGCTATTGATAGGTAGTTTGTTCCAGAGTATGGGATGTCTCTGAGATAGGAATCTATCCCTCCAGCATGTTCTGTTTATTGAGGTGACAAGGTTTAGGTCCCTAGAGCATGTAGCTTGTAGGGATTGTGATCTGTTTACGTGGAGCATGTCTAACAGCTCTGGGTTTGACATAGCTTTGTATGTTAGGCAGAGGTCACCTCTGGGTTGGTGGTATGCGACACAGTCTAGCTGTGGTTTTGTGAGACAGTCTGCATAGGGCATCTATATGAGGACAGTAATACTCTTTGTGAGGTATGTCTGTGGCCTTTCCAGTTGCTGCAGATGTCTTGTGAGGTACATACCAGAAGGGGCATTGTACTCTATAATGGGTTTTGTGAGTGATGATTAGAGGGGAACACTGACCTCTTTTTCCCTGGATGACACAGCTTTTGTGATGAGGTGTGCCACGTAGACAGATTACATGACTAGTGCGGCACTGTGATTATCAAAGGGGAGACTACTGTCCACCTGTCTCCCATGGTCTCTTATCACACTTTTGGTGTTAACTACCACCTATGTGGTAGTTCATGGGTACAGAGTTTTTAGCAAAAGGGATACCAATGCATTTTCAACACTGAGCTTGAGGCCATGGCTTTGTCACCAGGCATCTGTCGCAGTAAATATGACTCTGTCTCTCTCTCTCTCACTATATATATATATATATATATATATATATATATATATATATAAATACATACATACACATACATATGAACATCCATCGGTGTACATATAGATATACATGTAGGCACATATACAGTCCACCTTTCATGGTGGGAATATCAATTATGCGAAGTATTGAGGTATACAGTTATGTAATGATATTGCACAGTCTTGTGTGAAATGCATTGAAGGTGTTCTCAGCCCATGTGGCTTTAGCAGGCCTCACTGACTGCAACACTGCAAACATAACAAATCACACCCACAGCGTTTAAACACCACATGTCATATACCAGCACTGTATGCTGTCTTGTTTGCCACACACTACTGCCTACATACAAACATGCACATAACAACCTTCACCAACATATATATGACCTCCCTTCACAAACAATTGCAGTATGTCCCTTGCTCTATGCACATGTACAGATGCTAATATAACTGACACAGATATATCTCTTCGTATGTGTGTGCCATACACACACAAGGTCCACACTGTTGTAAGTCCCTGGACCTCACGGCTGACATATTAGGCCTTGCTGCAACATGAACAGGTGTCATGTGTGAGCACACAGTAATATCAGAGGGTGTATACATAGCTGCAAATGCTAGATTAGCATACTAGCCTGGTACAGCAGTTGCCAATGCTAAGCTACACGTTGATAGTCATATCATGCATGTGTTACTCTGTCACAACCATGTTTATATAGCTGTATGAGCTACTCCTCCAAACAGCCATTGTCCACACTATTGTACAGAACACAGATAACATGGATCAGATGTTTGACATTTAATGCTGAGCTACATATATCACAGTTATGTCCCACTGCACACAGCTACACACTGATTTGTCCATGGCAGTAGTTATGCAGGGCATCTGTGCATAGATACATACCGCTGCCACATATTGATGTTTCAAAGTATGTAGAGTAGTCGTCAAATACATCTACTACATACCAGTAAATACATACCTTTTCTTTGTATGTGTTGGTAGTATTCAGTTCTGTGTGTCTTTGCCTTTTTTTTTTTTTTGGCTCTGGTGGGTGGGTGTGTCTCTCTCTCTCTCTCTCTCTCTCTCTCTGTCTCTGTCTCTCTCTCTGTCAGTATCTGCAATGGGATGATTGCATGTGTGGCCAGCAAGTACAGCCTGCTTTTGTAGGGATCTGCACATGTGCATGTGATGGCCTCTGCATCAATTGGTGGCCACCATTTGGTAATTGCATGCAGCCTACTGTGTGGTAATTGCAGTACTCACTGCCATAGTAACCCAATGCTATAAATTGCTATGTCAGGTTTGCTGTGGACACCGTTGTGTAAGTCAGAAGGTTGGTATAATTCTTATATCTGAAGCTAGGGGTGTAGCCAGTGATTTAAATGTTGTACTCAGACCTGAATGTTGCCACTTCCAGTACACAATTGTCAGTGTAGGATTGTACTCACCCCTACAAATGCTAATACAAGATACATGGGAGTATGTAGTTTCTTTTCTGCTTATACAATTAACTGCCATACAAAAGTAGTTATTGAGATGTATTCATTTGGCACATGAACTGTTTGTGAACTGCTATACTGTGAATATTAATGTACTCACTTCTGCACAGTTTGTGCTTTTTTATTGTTGACATTAGCACAGGATGCTCAAGAAAACTGGACAATTCCAGTACTGAGTATGCCTGCCTACAACCTTGATAGACCCTGAACACACAGGTATATTGTACATTTGGGTGGGGATGCAGACATACAGAGAGCATTATGTATTATTGTATGAATGTTATCTTGCTGGACTTTAATGGTTGCTGTGTACCTGTTAGTTTAGCAAGGCAAGTAGTCTGTCTGCATAGCTCCGAACTGTTGACCTATCCAGATGGTAGCCAGACGTTAGGCTGTTATTCGCTGTCTGTGCAATGCAAAAATCTTTCCAGCACTGGTACAATGGCATTGTTACAATCATTTACTACCAGTACATGGCTACATCCTTTGGTATTTCAGTGTTGTACTCCTACATAAGGGTATGCTTGTGGAACTCCTTCTAAAGCTATTTGCACAGTGGGTAACAGCAGAAAAGCTGATATGTCTGTGTGTTTCTGCCTCGGCCAGGCCTCTGAAACACTCAGGTACATATTTGAACAGAGCGAGGTAAAGGAAGGTAAAAGTGAGGTACACCTTAAAATTATTAGGGACAGTAAGTGGAGACTTCAGGAGAACCAGTGCATATGAATTACTACACCTTTTCTGAAGTACAAGTGGTGTCTAACTCCTACATATTGTCATTATTCATTAAGTCATCAAAACACACACAAAACTTCAAAAGAAAAAAACAATAAAACGAGATCAGTTCACCAAAGACAGTCCAAAAAGAAGATTAATTCCAGTTTTGCGTGTGTGCAGAACATACACGTGTACAGGAACTTGCTTCTTCAGTATGTATTCTGTGTACAAAAAAATAATAACAAAAAAATTTTGATTTTTTATTGTGGCTGTGTGTGTTGGACTCACTTATTGTTTTCACAATTATTCATTAAGTGTAATACCCCACCTTTCTGCCTAACGTCAGTACTTTTCAGGGGATTCAGAGGGACACAGCTAACATATGTTTAAAAATCAGAGACATCCCTGATATGTAGTCACAGTTGGGATGTATGTCCTCTGCCCTAGTCAGATATGCCAGTGTTTGTCCTTCTATGATACTGTGTGGGGGTTGTAAAGTGCTGCTGTAACATCATTTACTGCTAGAATGGCTGGTTCTCTTATCACAGTCATATAATGCAATTCCACAACAACTGCTGGTAAAGTTCCACAGAACAGGTTTTGTGTTATGGCATTCCTATTTTTCCTTTACATTCACTCATTCTGATGCATGATATATCTATTTCAGCAGCAACCTGCTGTATATCTACTGTGGCTTAGTGGTACTTCATGCAGTCTAGTGTATCCAAGGTCCGCGGTTTGATACTGACAGTGGTGTTTTATTTTGCTGCTGAGCAGAGCAAGGGCCCTCACATGCAGGGTGACTAAGGCACTTTTAAGCAGTTGTAAGCGGGTTTGCGTGGTTTGCGCAAAGCTTAACAATGCTTAGCAAAGCGCACAGAAGCGCACACTCGCGCAAACCCACTAACTACTGCTTAAAAGTGCTTACTCTCGCTAACCCTCGCTCTCATTTCTTTGAAAGAAAAGAAAATGGGAAGATAGGACAGTGGTGAAAAAGGGGCACAAACAGGGAAAGACAGTAGGGAAAACAGCTCAGGATGTGCAGGACGGGTGTAGGGAAGGACCATAGCTGCCCATTTCTTTTACAGCAACGGCTGTGCATATGCAATAATTTTGGAGGGAAATATGAAACCTTTCACCCCTGGGAGAGGGGTGAGGACAACAAAGTATGTTGTACTGCCAATTGAATTACATTTTATATGTCCAGCAGACATGTGTGCAAAATGGGCAGCTATGTATGGGGCGTAATTTTTTTTGGAGCAGATTGCCCTTTTTTTTTTCCAGGTGAGAGTGGAATGTGGGGTAAGGGATGTAGGTATATTTGGGGAGGTAGGTTGGGGAGGTAAACAGACAGGACAAACAAGATGCATACAGGGGTGTAATATGACACATGTGGTGGGTGAACACCATTGACGGGGAAGGATGTTTGGAAATCGCAAGCCCATGAGCCCACAGATGGCAACAGTGAAACTGAGATCCCCACCCATGGGCAGTCACCACTGCACCTTTACAGCCCAGAGGGTGGCTGTGCTGGGGGATGCATAGGTGGGGCAGGCTCACCCATGAGTCATGCCACTCGTGACTCAAGCTGACGTAAAGAATCAGCGACAGAATGCTCGATCTCCCTACGCACCACAGCCTGGACCATTCAGACGGTGATAGGTGGCCCTCCTCTGCCCACGCTTGCATGGGGGGGGTGAGCCCCATCCCCTGCAGTGCTTCCACCCAAAGGTGGCACAGGGCCAATGGAGGAGGAGGTCCCAGGATGGGCACCGGACCTGCTGGTTCCAGGTGCCATCGCCAGCTGAGGTGGGACAGGTGGGTTCTCTGGGACCGGCCTTCCCATACATTCTATGTTTAGGAGGATTTAATGAAAATATGGGTTAGTAACAGTCAACAACATTCCCAGTTAGTTATAACAGCATGCAGAAGTATTCCCATTAACCCAACACACCAGAGTTCCAACAGTTGAACAGCAAGCATGACACATGCATATATGGAACAACAGTGAACATTACAACAGCATGCAGGTTTAATTGATGGCAACAGGCCACCAATATTGTGGTATTTGAACAGGGCACATGCATGGAGATAAATGCAGATATTTATAAACCAATAGGACATATGTCCCAACAAATGTTTTGAGATTAGACATACCCATTGAGGTGTAGAATTGCATTTTTTTATGCACATACAGTAGGGTGGAAAATGATAGCTCCATTAACAACTTATATATCCTTCTAGTTTATACTACATTCCTATTAACTGCAGTTATATGTCCCCTACATGTATTATTACACTACCCAATTGTCCTTAATTCGTGAAATGGGTTTTGCTAGATATTTATATACATGGGCTGTATCTGACATACAAACTGTCTGGGATGCAAATGTTATTGCTACATATTTTGTGAATTGCTCAGACACACTACTGCTGAGATGGTACACTGACAGCTCTACTTTCCTATACTTATCTAGATATGTTTAGGTGAAATTATCAGTTATATGTTAACAGATCCCTACATTTCTGCCAGCACAATGACATTTCTGGGGAACACAATACCAAGCTACTCATGTGCCAGATTAACCTGTACATGCTGGGCATGAACCAACAGTTGAGGACTGTGAATATGCTTAAAAGCTACTGGCACTCCCTTCATCCACTTTATATGGGCCTACCCAATTGTGTGTTAACAGCGCTTAATACAACAGTACTATTTCTATAATGCAAGAGTACAACAACATATCAAAGAAAATGACACAGACACACTCCAGGAATTATACCTTTATTAAAGACTTAAAACACTTTTCTAGAGGCTCTCTCACTTATTTTATATGACAGTACATGCCGAATAATTATTAGGGAATTATTATATCTTTCTTTATTGTGTTAAAACATTTTTTTCAAGCTCTCTCATTTATTTTACATAACAGTACAAGCAGAATAATTACTAACCTGCCTGGTGGCGCAGCCTTAGCAGCCTATCTTCATAGGCTTGCTGATTCACAGCATGGACACCTGCAGCTGTGAAGTAAATGAAGTGATATTGAGACATACCTATCCATAGTATACAGTAGAATAGCAATTCTTACATACTTAATTCCATGGCTACTTACTCAGTAGTGGGGCATTTTCCATATCATTGGCCTCCTGGATCCACTGGTCCAGTTGATCTGCCTTGTGTCTCTTCAGGTCTGCATGGTGGTGTCTGACCTGTTCACCAGTCCGAGGGACACCTGTGGCACTGGTGAGTTCATGAGCTAGATGGTCCCAGGCTTCCGCTTTGTATTGGGTGCCCTGGTACTGGCCCCACAGGAGTCTATCCTCATGATTATGGACAAGGAGCCAAATCATTACTTTTGACTCTTCAATGCCCCAACATTGCCCTCGAAAATGAGAGTCCTCTCAGCACCGGCCATTGCTGCCTGCAGATGGGAGCTACAACCACCTATGGCAAGTATTCCCACCTATGGAGCTTAAATATGCATCATTTACTGCACTTATTTGTGATTGGACAGTTTTGAAAAACTCAGCTGAAGGCACACCTGCTTAGCAATGGGTTAACTTCCATTGATATGTATGTGTCTGTTGAAAGTGCATGCTTATGAAAAGCTGTCATGGCTTAGTGGTTCAGTACTGTGATTATGGTGCACAGTATCCTGGATTTGAGGCCTGTCATTGCTTTTTATTTTACTACTGCCCAGACCGGTTAGGAGGTGTGGCTGTGTTTTACCAACTTAGCTCAACTTTGCCTGACGTTGCTCTACGTTGCTCTACATTGCCCGATGTTGCTCTACATTGCTTTACATTGCCCATTGTTGCCTGCCATTGCGCTGGTTAGTGTGGTGCGCAGCTCCATGCAAACATCTTCTGTTTGCGCTCGTTTGCGTGATGAGCAGCTCCGCGCAAAGCTATTGCGCTAGTTAAAGCAGTGCTTAGCTTTGAGCAATTATATTTAAATACGCTTAATTGCTTAATACTGGTAAACTTTGCTTAGCAGTGCTTCACATTGCTTAAGATACGTTACTTATGCATCCATCAGTATGCCTAACCATTTCACTTTATTTTTATATATATATATATATATATATATATATATATATATATATATATATATATATATATATATATATATATATTTAAAATTTATTCACTACTACATAGGCCATTTCAATGCTTTTTACTGAAATTTAAATGATAAATGTCAGGGATTATTTTTATATACAGATTTCCAACAGAAAATAGAAAGGGAAGTGGTGGGACTCGAACCGGGAATGCCTCCTCTTTGTGCGAAGGCTCTACCACTACGCTATCGCTATTTTGCTTAATTTGCATATAAGTTTCTTATTATCCTCTTCAATGTCTAAACTGCTAACTGTAGCTAAGCAATGGGCAAACCCATGCAAATATGGGCAGCTATATCGAGAATAATATTAAAAAAAATAAAGTTTTACATTTTATAATTGTACAGGGGTTTAGAATGTGGGGGAGTGTAGTGTTGGGTATGTACACATTTGAGCGGACTCACTCATATAGGTTGACATTTCCCAATTGAGTGACTTGCAGGGGTGTGGATTTTTGGACTGCTCAGCAGTCCGACATGCCCCCTGCACTTGTGCACACTCCATGTTACCCTTAGAGTTGAGGCAGTGCGCCCTCATTAATATGCATGGCGTGCTGCCATCTTACTCTTAGACTGGCTTTTCCGTGTAAGACTGCTTTAGTCTTAAACGGAGGATTCGTGAATCCTGGGGTATGTCATATGTATATCAAACTGCTTTGTACAGACATTTGTGGTGAAAACGTATTTGTATAGTGCTTATGATTAAAATGTATCCACAGTGTGCCCAACTGGAAGAGACACAAAGTCTGTACTAGGAAGCTTTCTGTATTGTCTTTGGGGTGAAATAATTGCTACTTTGGAAGCAGGAAGGAATGTAATTGTTTTATGACTTCCAGCACCTGCCAAAGATCTGAGCAAAACCCCTTGTCTGGGTATTTTTACAGGTAGATGCTAAATACTGCCAGCAATGGGGTTTTGCATGAGAACTAGAAATTATGTCATTCTGCAAGGTATCTCAGTAGCAATATTTTAGATATTATTCTGAGAAGCCTCTTAGTGAGACAGGGCATTCTGCATTCTGTTTTGGATCTGACAACAACAACAAGAACCATTTACCACATCATCTGCCTTGCTCTATTAGTAAGTTTTTAGGGTATAGTAATTCTCTTAGATAAAGTCAGGAATATAGTGAAGCTTAGTTTAGATTTTATCTTTCTTTGTTTGTGTGAGCCTGTACTACAATGTTATTTTAAATAGTTCCTGTGAACTCTGATGTCATTGTGAATATATATTTAGCATTGTCTTGTTCTTTTATTAATTATTAAATATATTTAAACCTTTCATTGTGGCTGATCTGTGTATAGATATTTAAGTTTTGGGAGCACTTACATATTTATTTGGTGACAGTGTGGGCCACTCCTAATACCCTTGCTCTTAGCAAATTACCATTTGTATTAGTATTAATATTACACAGTAAAACTGGACACCCTTTGTTAAGGTCCCTAAAGTAACTGATAAGGAGTGACTGGTGGCAATGATAACTACCTTATAATCTGGCAGAAAGGGGGCAGTGTTACTAAACCTGTGCTAGCCTTTCCCAAGTGTGTGTGTGTGTGTGTGTGTGTGTGTGTGTGTGTGTGTGTGTGTGTGTGTGTAATTCAAACCTCAAAGAGTGTGTGTGTCAGCTACTTGGGCAGGGACAAGAAGGACTGGTTGGACAGAGAGGGTGCTGGAGGTCTTGGCTTGGTCACTCAGCTGAGATCTCAACTCTATAGCTGTGCCAATGGGGAGTTTTACTGGGGATCTGGAGGAAGAGGGAGAAACCAGCCCTGGAATGACTGTGGTCTCTATGTTCTCTTAATTGCACTTGATGCACAGAGCTGCATCTGGAAATACTGTGTGTGCAACCTATTATCCTCCTGGTGAATGTCCCCCCACAGGTGCCAGTGGTGAGAATTGAGGCTCCTTGATTACTGGATAAGTAGTGGGTCATCACATAGTAATTGTCTGGCAGTGGTAGGATCACCACATCACATACTGGGATTTAGTCATGTGGATATTGAACTCCTGTAGCCTGTAAACAGTGGTCAAAAAAGAAGGTGTTTGTACTCTCATGTACTCTCAAGCAACCACATAGTAGACACTCAGAGTTTCATATTACAATAGTTTTATTTATTTTCTGATAGCTTAGTTAGTCAGGGAGCAGGCAAGGATGTCAGCAGAGGATTATGGCAAGCTGACAAGGAGCCAGTTGGCTGAGATGTGCCAAACCAAAGGACTGGTGCATGCCAACTTATGTATGTAAAGTAGAAATGATTGTAGCCTTAGTCATAGCTGCATTACAGACCAGCAACAAGGAAGACAGCCAGACTGGCCTTGAGGATGTACACAGCTCTCAGAAAATGGACAGTTCATCTTTTCTTCAGAGGACTTAAAAATCCATCTGCAGTTAAAGAGACTTGAACTGGAGGCCAACCATTTGGAAATAGAATAAGCAGAGAGACTGCAGCATTTGGAGGTCAAAGCAGAATCAGCAGAGAGACTGTGGCATTTGGAACCCAAAGAAAATGAGAGACAAAGGCAACATGAAAAGGAAATGCTGACTCTTTGTCAGGGTCATGCAGGTAATGGGGAAGAGAGTAACTGAAACCCAGAAGCAACAAAGGTCAGTAAATTTCTTTCACAATTTACAGAGGGTGATAATTTTGATAGTTTTATTCATATGTTTGAAAGGGTATGTAAACAGTATAAAGTTGGCCAAGGGCTCTGGGTATGGTTTTTGACTCCCTTACTCCATGGTAAAGCTGTAACTGCTGTTTCTAAATTGTCAGATACTGATTGCTTAAATTATAATACAGTTAAAAATTGTGTATTAGAGTATTTTAAGTTAATACCGGAAGCTTATAAAAACAGTAGGCAGATGAAAGTGTATGCAATTATATTGCTGAGTTAAGCACTTATTTTCATAGGTGGGTGAGTAGGTTAGGTGTCAGGTCACCACTTTTGAAGGGCTGGCAGACCTTTAGGTGAGAGAATAAGTACTTAGCACTTTGCCTGAGGAGATGAGAATCTGGTTGGCAGATAGGGAATGCAACACCACAAATGAGTTGTGGAAAAAAGGGGACCTATACCTAGCAAGCAGGGCATCACTGGGATACCCAGTGCTGCACATGGGTCTAAGGGAACTCATGGTAGGCAGCCTAAACTGCCCCAACCAAGTCCACCAGTAACAGGGGAAGCCACTATTTCATGCATGGCCAGGATCAAGGGTTAAATGTTTTAAATGTAACCCTTGGGGACATGTAGCAAATAGATGTCCACGGAGGCAAGGTGGGAACAAGAGGTGAGAGAGCCAGCAAGTGGGAATAACGGAATTCCAGTGGTAAGTTGTCTGGAGACAACAAGAGTACCAAACTACCGTAAGAGGTTATATCCTATCTTAATAGATGGGGAACAGACCACTGCTAAGTGAGACACAGCCTCTGACCTAACCATTGTGAAGACTGAAATGGTTAAAGAGGAGTACTACTTGCTTGGGAAGTCTACTCCAGTCAGAGCTGTAGGACGGACTCCACTCCAAATACCTTTGGGTAGGGTTCACCTTGACTGGGAGGGTGGAAAAGGAAACAAGCAATTAGGTGTGTTTGAGCATATCCCTGCAGATATCCTGATAGGGAATGATTTTGATAATGCAGCATCTTGTGTACATGCCGTTACATGCAGTTAGTCATGGAAACAGGCATGTGGTCTGGCAGCCTGGGGAGACCCAGACAGACAACACACTTGAAGCCAGGACTGGTGAGGTGGCTACTTCAGGGAGGGAGCTACCCTGTAGCAGTGAGACTGAAGGTGATCCACAGCTGCTAGTGGGTACTGATGTTCCTTTGGACAGAGTGACTGCAAGGGCAGACGTGAGCAGTAGTACTCAGGCTCACAGTGAAGCACTGCTGTCACAGGATAACATACTTCCTGTGGAAGGGGATCTGGAAATGGTTACAAAGAGAGAGTTGAGACAGGCTCAGCTCTCAGACCCTACAGTACAAGGCTTGAGGGAGGTAGCTAGTGAAGTACCTGATTCTCAAGGAAAGGGGAAATCTGTATACTGGGACAAAGGGTTACTGTATAGAGAGTGGACCCCTGGGGGGGGCAGAGGGTGAGAGAATACAGCAGTTGGTAGTGTCCAGAGCCTACCATCTGGCACTTCTAGCCATAGCCCATGACATTCCCTTTGCAGGCCATATGGTCATAAAGCATACAAAGAGATGTATTATGCAGAACGTTTAATGGCCTGGGATTTCCAGGGATGTAACAGGGCACTGCAGGACCTGTGAGCAGTGCCAGAAAGTAGGCAAGGTAGGAAACAAGGTCAAAGCTCCTTTGATACCTTTGCCTGTGACAGAGGAGCCATTTCAGAGGGTAGCTATGGATACTGTGGGAATACCCCAAGTTCCACAGGAAAGAAATATATCCTAGTAGTAGTAGATTATGATACCAGATACCATGAGGTGGTGGTTCTGTCTTCCACTGAGGCAGAAAAGGTGGTGTTAGAGATTCTCAGCAGGGTAGGTTTCCCAAAAAAATACTGACTGACAGAGGTGCCAATTTCATGTAACTCCTGCTGGCTTGTCTGTGGAAGCACTGTGGGGTGAAACACATAAAGACCACCCCCTACAATCTCCAGACTAACGGTCTTGTGGAGAGGTTAAACTCCACACTAAAGACCATGCTATGCTCATTTGAGACCAGTTTAAAAGGGAGTGGGACAAATATATGCCCCATCTGTTTGCTTACAGAGAGGTGCCCCAAGAATCCACAGGGTTTTCACCCTTTGATTTGCTGTATAGGTATAGGGTGAGGGCATCTCTAGATTTGATTTGCGATGAGTTGGGAAGTGAGTTTGAATCCAACAAGGAGTCTGTTGTGGCATATGTCTTAAACCTCAGAACAAGGCTTAGGGAACTAATGGGGTTGGCCCAGGAGAATCTGGAAGGAGCCCACCTGCAGAAAAAGGTCTGGTATGACAGGAATGCTTGAGCCAGAGAATATGCTGTGGGGCAATAGATTATGGTTCTCATTCCTGTCAGACACAATAAGCTGCAGGCAGCTTGGGAGGGACCCTTCAAAATGGTGATGAAGGTCAGTGCTGTTAACTACATGGTAGAACTGCTAAGTCTTGTTCTTTTATTATTTATTATTAAATATATTTAAACATTTCACTGTGGCTGATCTGTGTATAGATATTTAAGTTTTGAGAGTACTTGCATATTTATTTGGTGACACTGTGTGGACCACTCCTAATAGCCTTGTTTTTGGTCAGACTACCATTTGAATTAGTATTAATATTAAACATTAAAATTGGACACCCTTTGTTAAGGGCCCTAAAGTAGCTGATAAGGAGTGACTGATAACAGTAATAACTACCTTATAGTCTAGGCAGAAAGGGGCATAGCTGGTAAACCTGTGCCAGCCTTTCCCTGATGTATGTGTGTGTGTAAATCATCCTTAAAGCATGTGTGTGTGTCAGCTACTTGGGCAGGGACACAAAGAACTGGTTGGACAGAGAGGGTGCTGGAGGTCTTGGCTTTGTCACTCAGGTGATAGCTCAACTCTATAGTTGTGCCAGTGGGGAGTCTTATTGGGGATCTGGAGGAAGAGGGAGAAACCTGCACCAAACTGACAGTGGTGTCTGTATACTCTTAAGGGAAATTGCACTTGATGCAGAGAGCTGCTTCTGGAAATACTGTGTGTGTATCTGTTATCCTCCTAATGAACATCCACCCACAGTGGTGAGGATTGAGGCTCCTTGATTACTGGTCCAGTGGTGGGTTGACACAGTTACTTTTAACTGACAAGTACAGGCTGTGTGTAACTGCAAATTCTGACAAGAATGGGAGCAGCATGCCGCTTCTGAGGTAAAGAAGCAATTCAATTTATCAGATTATTTTGAAGTAATGTTTTGGGGTTTAGGTTAGAGTTTTAGGAATAGACATAGGATTTTGGGGCTAAGCATAGCGTTTTAGGTCCACAGGTTAGGAATAGACATAGGATTTTGGGGCTAAGGATAGCGTTTTAGGTCCACAGGTTAGTACAAGGCAATCAGTTTGCAGACCAGTGAAAGCGTAGCCAAAACTTCCTATTCAAAAGTTCCATCTAGCCTCAAAGAAGACAAGCCATGATAGAGTGGGAGAGAATTAGAGGCTGCCTATCCAATTATCTGGGTTTACCTTAAATGTGACAACTTTGCTATATGTGCTAGAATTTTGGTTCAGAGGTGAGAGATACATTGTGATATGAAGCTATTATGTCAACATGTCTTTTTTATCTGCTGGTGAAGGTTTAGTTCCTTTGACTGGTTATTTAAGGTGCCATTTGGTCTGAGAAGAAATAGGAGGCCAAAGAGAGTATTATCTTCCATCACTCAAAAAGCTAGACACAAATCTCCAAGGAGGAGTCTGTAATAGTAGTACAGATAGAGGGCAGCTGGACTGTTTTGGTAACATAAGATATTTGAGGCCACTGATCTTTTTAATTATGAATCAGTGAAGTCTCTTAAGTTGAGTGATATTTTTAGACAAATGCATTCCAGATGGTGCATTATGTTCAACAATGAGTCTGATGAGATACAACTAAGGGGGAATTCCATCTTCTCTGGATCTAGTGGTGATGTTTTTTGAAATTAGAAAAGCCAGACAGAAGGCTTTCTGCACCACAGTGTAGACATGATAAGCCAAATGATAATGAATTGCCAGTAAGTGTGCCTAGATTTATTATGACAGTGTCTGATCGAGGGGCATGTCCCTTAAATTGTATGTGAAAATGTTTTATCAAAATGAACTATACCACTTCATTTCACATTTAGTTGGAGACCATGGTCCTTGCAGCAACTGTTACCATGATCTAACCAATGTGAGAACAAATGTGAGTCAGTGAAAGATTTAATAACAACACCCAATTTTCAGTCATTTGCAAACTTTGATAACCATAGGCCAGGAGTGTTGGCCTGGATGTTTGAGAAACAGCTGCTAAATATAAGAGCCCCCAAAAATGAACCCTGTAATTTTTTATGGTTAGAGATAGGGATAAAGTTTAGGGATAGGGTTAGGTATGGCAATTTCAGGTTAGAGTTATGGTTAATATTTTATGGGGTAGATATGATGTTTTAGGGTTAGGGCTGGGTTTTAGTGTTAGGGATGGTGTTTTAGGGCTAGGTTTAGGAATGCAGTTTTATTTTTTTGAATTTTAGGATTAAGGTTAGGGGTTCAATTTTAGGATTATGGATAGAGTTTTATGATTAGTATATTTAAATGCTGTTGGTTACATAGAATAGTTGGGTTTAACTCATTCTTGCATTTCCAGAAATAAAATACACAGAGATTACACAAGATAGCTATAGGCAACCAACTTCATGTCATTATGTATAAATAGTAGGGATTTGATGGGTATAGGGTTACAAAGCTGTCCTGAAAAATTCCTTTAAAAGTATAACAGATGATATTAAATTTTATTGTTACTGGTTAGAATTTCTGAAAAGATAAGTCTCTTAGTATCAAGGCCTACACTTCTGATAAGGGTTGTATACATGTCTGGCCCCCATAAATGTATAGTTCATGTTGATTTTTTTAGAAACGTTTATTGTACTTTATGTTTTGGCTACTGTTATTATATGGTGGTTGTCATGCATGTGGAATTAGAGTGGTGATGACTATTCTTCGTTCTGCAATGTTATTAAAGATGAAGTCTAAAATATTCCTCTTTGTCTGTGGGAAAGTCAGTATTACCTTAAATGCAAGTGTGCTACCTTAAATTCAAATGACTAATCATTCTTTTAAAGAAACTTACATTACCTGCTGTATTCTCGTATTTGTTTTCTAATCTATACGAAGAAGGCTGAAGTCATTCAATACATTTTTTCTTGCTTCTGTGTGTCCAAATTTTGAATCTTTGCACATCTGTGATCCAGCATTACCATCAAAAGTTGGATATGCCATTTTATAAGAGTAGCTTGTTTCAGCCATGTTTGAAATATTTTTGTATATAATCCTTTCTTATCTTCCATCACTTATTATATTTGTTTGCAAAAAGCCTGTGTCTATGTCTTTATTGTTTAAAGTCTTTACCACCATATGCACGCTATTGAAAAATATCCTTTTGAAGTCAAATGATCCTGTTTTTTTTTTTGAGACAGGACAGCAAAGGATAGAGGGATGGGATGCAAAACTCAAGGTACAGATAAGACAGCTGTGATAGCAGCAAACAGGGAAAATCAGAAGAAGCTGAGAAATGAGACAGAAGAGAAAACGGTGTAACAGGTTAACAACTTCAAGTATCTGGGAGGGGTGGAAGAAGGGAAGTGTGAATGAAGAGGTTAAAGTTAGAATCAGAGGGGCTGAAGCCAACTGATACAGAGTGGCAGGTGCAGTGTATGACAGAAGAATGCCAAAGAAGCTAAAAAGTAAAGTGTATAAAACAGTGATGTGAACAGTGCAACTGTATAGCACAGAAACGTGGGCACTAAAGGCTGAGCAGGTGAGTAAGGTAGAGGTGATGGAGATGAAGTGCTTGGGATGACTGGTAGAATACCCACTCTGGGACAGATTTAGAAATCGGGACATAAGAACTGAAGCTAAAGTAGCTCAAATGTAGAAAAGGCCAAAGAGAGAAGATTCTGGTGGTTTGGGCAAGTGTGCAGAAAAGCAGAAGACACCCTAGTGAAGAAGACTCGGGACAGACTGGAAAAAAGACTAGGAGGAAATGAAGGCATCCAGCAAAGGGGTGGAGAGATTGCATGTGAGAGAACATGTGTGACAGGCAGGCATAAGTGTCGAAGAAGGTAGGAGGGTGGCACTGAATAGAGAGAGATGGCGACAATCGGCACGATAATCTGACCCCATGTAGAAAATGGGAAAATTGAGTTGATGATGATGATGGTGATGATGATGATGACAGGACCACTAATGCAGTTTTATTTAGATGCAGTGTCTTCTTTCTATGCAGATGCCTTTTTATCCTTAATGTTTAGGGAGCAGTATATCTGCATGTATTTGTTTACCTCTTTAGATCTAATATTTAATATTTTGTTTCTAGCAGTGGCAAAAAGAGTATAACTTTAATTACATTTCTTTATTCTTTTTAATAGTGTCCACTTAATTCTCACTTTCACTACTAAGTAGTCCTTATCATTAGTCTTTGTTTTCTTTGACAGCTTTCTGCATGCATCATATGGTTCTGTTCTGGGTCATGAAAGTGATGAGATCAAAACATTTTCCTCACTGATGCAATTAATTATGTGTCTACCCTTTAGAGGGATGAGACCTACACTTATAATTGTATAACATTTCCCCCCTGATAATTATTATGCTCTCACTTTTTTTATCCATGTGATAGTTTATGACTTTGCTCTGTCCATAGCTCTCAACCCCCTAGCACAAAAATCTGGACAAAGCCGAAAATAATGTGGGAAGGTAAAGCCCCCAAAATAGGGACACATTTTAAATATTGCTCTTATAAACATAGAAAGTTGCTAGAATAAAACCTTTTGTGTTATCAGGCATTTTCTGAAGGATATGAAGTCTGAAAATCAAATGCCTGCCATTATTTAATGAATTCAGTCCTCACTGATTTGCCACAAATATCCAGAAAATTGCAAATTTTATGATGAATAGACCAAAAATATGAGTAAAAAATTGGGACATTCTGTGACAATCTCGACAGTTGAGAGGTATGGATCTGCCCTTCACTGGTGTTTACTTTATAATATTATGACTTTGTTCTGTTATTTCTTTCATCTCTGATTTGTTTTCTTCTCCCTGCCTCCTGCTTGGATGTGACTGAGCATTTTCCAGTTACTTTAACACTTGGATCTGTCTTGTTATGTATTCTACCTGCCTTGTCTCACTCTATGGCATATATTTTCTTTTTGAATCTTGTTGGCTTCATCTGGCTGCTTTCTCCCCTTGTGTATAATATCAAATCATTTGTCAGTATGCTCAGTAACAGTGCAGGCACTGTGTACATGTTTCAGCCTCCTTGAGTTGTTTATTCAGAGTTCCTCTAGAAAGAATGTGTTCTAAAGGTTCATAGTTGTATACTAGGCTAATGACAGTCATGGCCTTTATAAACCTAGCAAAGTATCCAGAATGTATCTCACAAGTTTATGTGATGGCCTTATTTAAGGGCTATATGTAAGCTGGGGTAAAATTTATAGGCTGCCTCTGTCCATTAGAATTCTCTAAGACACACACCTGTCCCTCCAATATGTCCTATTTATGTTGCAAGTAAAGTTTAAATCCCTAAATTGTGTAATTTTGATGGTATTCATTTTGCGGATATGCAAAAGGTCCATCACAGTGGGATCCAAGGATGCCTTGTCTGCCAGGCATATATCACCTCTCAGCAGACTGTAGGAAACAGAGTTATAGAAATAGGGCATTGAGGTAAACTCCACAGGACAAACTGTTTACATATTGTATCCTTTTTTCCGGAACCCCTGTGGATATTCCAGTTGCTGCATGTGTCTAGTCAAGTACATACTGAAGGGAGCATTGTACTCAATGATGGCCCAGATGAGGGCCAAATACAGTGGAACAATGATTTCCTTGACCTTACATGCCATGTCATAGCTTATAAGTTGAGCAGTATAGAATCATTTCCTAGTAACCTTAGCCACAAGTTGTTCAAAAGCCAGGTTACTATCAACATAGGTACCCAAAATCCCTGACTACTGGTTCTTAGGGATGTGCTATCAATGAGTTAATTTCCTAGGTTGTCTGAATTTCCTAAGGGTACTGTTATGCAGTTCTTGGCATTGAATTTTAAGCGATTGCTTTGACACCAGTCATCTGTCCTTCCTGTAGGATGTTAATGTTCTAGGGGGATTCTATGACTGATCCAAGTTTTCAACCATCTGCAAACTTGGTCAGCCAAACGCCCTTGACATTGGCCTTGACTTCCAAGAAATAGAAGCCAAAACGGAGCAGACCAAGCACACATCCCTGAGGGTCACCACTAGTGACTGGCCTCTTTGTGGAGGTGGTCTTCTCTAACCTAACTACCTAGGTTTTATCTGAAAGCCAGCCAACCAGCCAGTTATGAAGTGCATGATATAGTGGTTTATGCCTATATCTGTGTTTGTTTACAATGATGTAAATCAAATGCCTCAGACAGATGAACATAGGCTGTATGTATTGTTTTGTCCAGACCATTGCTTTGGTAACCCTTTCAAAGAAGTCTGCAAGGCTGAATTGGCATGTTCTGCCCTTGATAAAACTAAACTGAGTTGGATTCAGTGTTCAAAGGTTTCTACATCCTTATTAATCATTACCATGATAATTTATTTCCATAGCTTTGCATATGAGACTAGTCAGACTTATGGCACTGTAATTCCCAGGGCTCATTGCTGGCTTACACTTGTGTAGATGGATGACTGTTGCAGTTTTCATTGATGTGGCACAAAGCCTGTCTGGAGGCTGTAGTTAAACAAGGAATTCAATGGTCCCATAGGTCATGTTTCAGGCTATTTTTGTAAGCATCCTGAGATATTATCGGGGCCCATTCATGCAGTGATCTTGATGTGTTTAGAACCTTCTCCCAGGTGCCAGTTATAGTATTATGTATGATGGTACCTGGTGCCTGGGGGGAGGGTCAATAAAATTGCTGTTAAATGTGTTTGTCAGTAGATTTGCAATTTCTTCTACCT
Organism: Protopterus annectens; assembly: GCF_019279795.1. Classification (NCBI taxonomy): domain Eukaryota; kingdom Metazoa; phylum Chordata; order Ceratodontiformes; family Protopteridae; genus Protopterus; species Protopterus annectens. Next base: position 1,372,603,934 of record NC_056731.1, read on the forward strand.
CCATGTCGGTGGCTCCATTTACAATCAGCCTTTTAGGTTTCATACATAGCTAAAGTAATTCCTGTGGTTGATCTTTGCCTGGGAGGCTATTTTTACCTCAAATTTAGTTTTATTATAATTAAATTCTCAACCATTGGGTTGGGAGGATGGCCTAATGGTTAAGGTGTTTGCCTTACAAACACAAGGAGCAGGGTTTGAGTCTCACAAGGGATAATTGGCTAGACTTAAAATGGCTCGCAAGGGCAGTTAGCTTAGTACTAACCTATGAACCATAGTTGTTTATTTAGATTGATGAGAATATTTTTTATTATGCCAGATGCAGCACTTCCTAATCTTGTCTATGAATTTTTTCCTTTTGTTGTACAACATGTTTATGTTTGGATTCCACTAGGGTGGTTTCTTTTTTGAGCTAGTTTTGAGCTTGTTTTTGGTGGGTACAACTGTCTCTAGGCATTTATTGACACAACTGTATAGTGTTTCTGTGTTCTTAGGGTCTGGTAGGGCTTGAAATTTTGACAGGTTGTCACTTAGTAGTAGGTCGTTTACCTTAGACTAGTTCCTAAAAGTGATGAGATTAGCCAGGGCCACATAACTAATTTTTATTATGAAGGAGACAGCTTTGTGGTTTGACTTTTCCAGAAAGGACAACTTTACTAAGGGGTGTACAGTGTTCTCCCATGTTTGTAAGTACAAGGTAGAGTATGGTTGCACCCAAGTGAGTGTATGGACTATCTTGTCCAAGTTGTTTGTGTTTATAAATTCCAGGAATTTCTGGACCTGTAAGTTTGGGGTCATGAAAGCATCCCATTTTATGATGAGGTAACTGAGGTCACCCATGAATATGGCATTCGTTTGAATTGTGACAGCCTCCAGTAAGTCCAATTATGAGCTATGAGTTTATTGAGTCATAGAAGATGATTTATAGCTTACAATGGTATGATATGAGACTTTGCCTATGGAAATTTGGACATGGAGAAGCTCAAGCACGTCATCCTGTTTGAGTAATCCTGAGGTGAGTTTGTTGCTCATATTGCCTGAGACACCTCCGCCTTTACTCCCTGCCAGTGCAGTAGCTGGCTTAAATGTGTGGAAGATATTGTAGGCCTACACTTCCAGGGTGCTGTCCGCAGCTTTAAATCATGTATCAGCAACTGCACAAATGTCCAGATTCTCTAGGATGAGGAAAGTCTAGGGGGAGTGAACTTTCTCATTTAGGCTCTTGGCATTAAGCATTAATACCTTTAGATTCCTTTGGGTGGTTTTGCTATGTCGGAAGGTTTGTCAGTTTGGGGTTTGCTGAAATAGACACTATAGGTGATGATAATGATTTAGCTGATATTCAAAAGCCTACAGGTTCACTGTAGCTATCCATTAGCACATTTGGAATGATATAATCCCTGTAAAATATGTATACAGATGACCTGAAAATGGGTAAAGTGATTGCATCTGTTAAAGATAGGGCGTGTTTACAAAAGAACTTAATTGCATCAACTAGTTGCATAAAGAAGAACAATATGCTAATAAATTCATCAGAACATAAACATGACATTTGTGAAAAATATGTTGAACTTAAACAGTGAATATTAAATAGGACATATGGTGATTGAAAATGTGGATTCCTTTAAGGAACTGAGTATATGGATAGATTGAACTTTGAGTTTTTCCTGATCATATCAATTAGTTGGTTAATTATAATTAAAAAATTATATGCTGTATACAAATTTACAAAGTCTTCAAAATCAGAAATGATGAAATCATTGTTTGTAAGTTATATTAAACTCAAACTAGAGTATAAGAAAATTAGCACAAGTAAATTTGAAAAAGTACAGCAGAAATAGACCAAGGACATCATGGATGTGAAATTTAAGTTATTATGAAAGGTCAAAATATCTGAAACTGTACTGTGTCTCATATAGATATTTATGGAGAGTCCATATTCAAGTATATAGGGCATTTAGAGACAACTGTCTCTGGGAATACTTAGAAACATTGCACAACAAGTGAAGGAGAACATGTAAGAGTAAGAGATGTACTAATTGGTTCGTTGACAGAATAGTTAATACCTGGAGCAGGCTATCAAATTATATTACAACAAACACTGGTTTAGATATTTTAGGAACAGCTTGGGCATTTAGTATGGGAATGACTGTTTTGGTATACTGGAGGGTTAGAGGGGTATTAATTACGTGTCTGAAATATTGTCATGATTATATATATATATATATATATATATATAAGTATACTACTCCCAACATTTCTACCAGTTATAAAACTGTTTTTATTTTAAGTGAATTATATGGCTTAACCTGTATTATATTATATTCCATTTAAAACTATATATGTTTAAGACTCTGTAGGGATGCACTTGCTTTAATATAAAATATGTAAAATAAGCAAGTAATAATGTCTGACAAGGTGGTCATTACAGGGAAATAATGGGCCACCAAGTGGTGCTGTGAGGCTTAATGCCTCAGGTGTTAGGCTTCCATACCTCTAAAAGGCCTGATATTTCCATGTAATGCCCACCCTGGAAGGCATTATTGCACATGCTGTTTGTCTTTTGGCTTTTTCCCGGTAAGGGGTCACAACAGCGGAACTCCAGTCCGCTAATGATTGGCAGTAGATTTTTACAAAACGCAGAGGTGCCAGCTCAACGCCCAACCTTCAACGAAGGCACGTCCATTTACACATGCATATTTCTTTCGAACACTACCCAACCTCGGAGAGGAAATGCAGACTCCACACAGAAGGCACTCCCAATCCAAGCCGAGAATCGAATGGGAGAACCTCTTGCTGTGAGGTAACAATGCTACCGCTGTATCACCTTGATTATTATTACATTGCTTTATATTTGATTTATTGTTAGTACACACATACTTTTTATATTTTTGATGTAAGATTGTTTCTCCTTCTAAAATTTAAAAGCTGCTGTAGGCGTATTTTAAATAAAAAATGTGAGGAATGAAAAATATATACAGAGTTGAGCACTGCCCATACTTGTCAGCTGTTCCTGATTTTTCAGAATATTCCTGGTTCTGTCTGACAGTTTTTTGCTCTGTACATTGAAAAATATTTGAGTGTCTGGTAAATCTCAAAGGATTTTAGTCAGTAAATCCTGACCGGATGACTTCATACTTTTTACTATTGATAATCAAAACCTCTTTCTCTATCAACTTTTTAAATGAATGTGGTAGTATTTCAAATTGTTCCTATTTCTGAGTATTTGTTCCCCATTAGTGTAGGCTTTTGCCATAATTCTTGATTGAAAAAGTTGAGACGCATGTTTGCACAGATGCGCTTTCTTACACACACACACACACACACACACACATATAATTAGGGAAAGAAAAACAAAAGTGCTGTGTTTAGTGAATGTAAACAAGATGGCATCTGTTAAATTTTTATGGATATTGTCTGTGAGTTCCACCCATGTTCTAAGATAATTTTTTTATCCACATTGAAAAAACATTTTAATAAATGTAATGATAACTTATTTTTTTTCAATCTTTAGTGCTTGCCTTAAGTTTTGTTAAGAATCTTTATTCTGAAGTTTTACCTGGTGAAAATAGATTGGTCAAAGCTTTGATTCAATGAAACCAGCAACATTTTTTTTTCAGGGTACAAGCATATAGCCCTCTCTACATCCAATTATCTATACTTACAATTGCACACCTGTGTAGAAAAGAAAAAAAAAATCTCAAAACATTTGCATAATTATCAGTTTATAGATAGAAACTGCACTAGTAGTGATCTTCTGTATCAAAAGCAAATTGGTCTGCTACAACTTGAGGAAGAAATGTGCTGCGTTTAAAGTCTGTCTGCTTTTCACTTGGCCAAATGTGAAAAAACAACAGTAAGTATTATCTTCATTTATCACACTATTCACATACCTATTTGTTTTCTTCAGTGGTCTCCCAAATTTAGACAATATAATTGAGATGAAAGTTGTTGGCAAACATCTTTTGCTGTATCTGCTAATACTGCCTAAAATCCTGGTTGAAGTAAAGACATATGGCAGCGAAAATAGTGAGTGAAAAAAGATGGAGCCAATGACATCTAACAGCCATAATCTATAGTGCTACTGATGCTAATCTATGCCTTGCTCGTCAGTGAACCTTTCAGAGATCTATATTCATACTTGTGCTGATAGTTTTACATACTTATGTGATGGCAAAGCAGAATTATATTTTCTGTTACTTGATGTTTAGAGACTTAAAATTTCCAGCAGAATATGAAAAGAAAAGTTCTATACAAAAGAAAATAGCAGGAGGTTGCTGACTTTTATCCCTGCAAAAACTTATTTATGTAGTCTGTTTCAAATATATTTAGCTTATGCTTTTGTACATATTCAAAAGATTATGTAACAGAAATTTGATGACTGCCACCAAGAACATAAAATATTTGCAAGCCAATTGTGCATTGGCTTCCTACAAGCAGACAAATCCATGCCCCTTCAATTCTTCAAATCAAGAGCAAAAAAAAAACAAACAAATTCAGCTTTTACTATAGAGAGATGATTAGTACTTCTGTGCCACTCAGATTACCAGCTTTCTACTATGGCCATATTTACAACACCCTCAGCTATATCCCCAAATAAATAAATACATAAAATCAAATAAACAAATAAATAAATAAATAAATAAAACAATGGACCTTGGCTTCCTGCAGGTATATGTCCCACTCAGCTCTTCAACTGAAGAGCCCAAAAAAAAAACAGAGCTTAACTGTAGTAAGATAATACTGGCCTGGTACACAAAGCAGTGAAGTGCCATTCTGTACCAGCATTTCATTACAGACTATGCAGGAGCTCTCAGTCATGCCCCCTAGCACTTTTTACCCAGGGCAGTTGTTCCCTTTTCTCCACCCTTGCTACAATACTATTTCCCACTATTTCTGCACGTGCTTACTCATACTGTTCTATTTGTCATTAATTAATGCCCTATACAATCTACTCATCAGCCTTCTTTTATTGGTTTCTCCTGTTGTCGTCTCTATCTGTAGCTTTATATGTTTTCATTTCTCTAAACTTCTCCTTCTTACCTAGGCCTTGTATTTCTTCAGAGATTCTCTCCACTGCCTCACTCCATCTTTAGAGCCGGGTTTCTCCAGTTCTACTTGAACGATCACATGATCTGATATTATTAATTGGGTGAGTCAGCACTTTTCTGTAAGATATTCTTGATTTCTTCTTATATTTACTCTGTCTTGCCTTCAGTATGTTTCATGCTGTCCTGACCGATATGTGACTGCTTGTTCCCTGGTTGCCTGTACCGAACATCTACTAACCCATATATTTTCAGAATAATGATATTTAATAGTTTTCCCCTTCTAACATGACCTTTTGTATTCACAGTTATTCATTAACAACCTCCCTTAATGTTATTTGGTTCCAGTTCCTTCTAATACCTCAATTCCCTGTTGGAAGTCTCTCTTCTAACATATGTTTCTACTCAGATCTTCTTGTCTTGGGTGGAATTTAGGTATTTTCAAGCATTACTCTGCAGCCTCTTCGGTTACCTCTCACCAATGCATTATTTCCCTTCTTCATCTAAGCAAGATTCTTCTATATTTATGGCTACCACCCTTATAATCAATGTTATCACTACATCCTTTTTTCTTTCTGACACAGTTGCATAATAACCCTCTCTAAAACTTTCCTACTTAACGCTTCATGTTAATTTTTCTTTATATGTGTTTCTTGGATCATTATTATTCCTGAATACCTTTGTTTAATATCTTCAAAACCTTTTGTAGTTTCTGCTTATCTGTGAGGGCACTTACATTCTGGGTCAATATTCTTAATATCATTCTTTTTCTTCTACACTAAATGTCGCAATCTCCATTCTTCCTTACAGGCCAGGGATAGAGACATCCACTCTCCTCCCACTCCAGTTGATTGGCCTCTGATCAACTACCCCAAACAAAACTACCAGGTAGGTTGCCTTCCAGATGGTCTCAGTGACCACCTCCCCACATTCCTACTACGCAAACACTCCAACCTACCCAAACCCATTGTTTACAAACTAATACGGGATGACCGCCACCTAACCCCACATTATTTCAATACTGATCTCAGCCACTGTAACTGGGAACCACTACAAACCTTTGGATTAGACCAGGCAGTTGACTACTTTAATACTGCTTTTATTAATGTTCTTAACAAACTCGCTCCCAGCAGGAAAATTAGGGTGAAAGCTAACTATGCACCTTGGCTAAGTAGGGACTCTAGAGCCCTTCTAAAAGCCAGAGATAAAGCCTGGAAAATCTGGAAAAGAGCAAACACCACCAGCTCCAAGCGAAACTACCAACAGCTTAGAAATCAGGCCAAGGCTCAAACTAAGCAAAATAAACAAAACTACTTCCTCAGTGCCCAAAACCAATACTCAAAAAATCCACAAAAATTCTGGGATTCTATTAACTCCTTACTAAAACCAGGCAAAACCACTACTCCAGCTCCAAACTCTACAGATGGTAATTTAGAGATAGCCACTCAATTTAACCACCACTTCACAAAATCCATCCTGGCTCTATCCAGCCAGCTAACCACTCATAGTCCATCACATACCTAAACTAATCAACCAGAAAAGACTCCCTCCTTTACTCTATCACCTGTCCCCACCTCTACAATTAAGAAACTTCTTCTAAAACAGAGAGAGAAATGGAGAGAAGAGGAGAATGTACAGAAATGCAGAAAGAAAGAAGAATTAAAAGATGCTTGAAAAATAAAACGCTCGCCCAATTAAAAGAAATACAAAAATAACACATCTGGTATAAATTCTCTCTGCACATTGAAAAATGATGAGAATCTTTTCCTCACTTTGTTACTTCTTAGCTTCTTTGGAATGGCCTTCCCCTTCTTTTTGTTTTCCCTAAGAAATAAGAATCAAGGACCAGGTCCAAATTATATAGTTCTCAAGCTGGGGTGGATGTGGTGGTTGGTGGACTAAAGTATTAAAAGAATCTTAAAACCTGCACCTTGGTTGATAGCTTGCGCTTGACAGCTGTGTAGCAGTTAATGCTGCCCTGCCTTGGCTAAAAAAAAGGTGTTAGGATCACTTGGTTTGGCCTCCCCTCCCTTCTAAAACTTAAACCCACCACCCTTGCAGCTGATAACTTACCTGCTGCCTTCATAAATATGGCCTCTGACTCTCTATCTTACCCCATCTGCATTCTAATCAACCATTCCATACAGGAATCCTATATTCCCAAACTCTGGAATGTATCTTATATTATTCCTCTTCATAAAGGGGGTAACGCCTATGAATTCTCAAACTACCCACCCATTGCCATCTTATCTAAAATTCTAGAGAAATGCATCCATTTGCAAGTCATGAAATTCCTGAACACACATCAGCTCCTCTCTACCACACAACATGGCTTCCGCCCTCATCACAGCACAACCACTGCTCTTCTTTCATTCTCTAATCTAGTTAACCTTCGCAGGAATGACAACAAATATACATCAGCCTTTTTCTTGGACCTTTCAAAGGCATTTGACATGGTCTCTCACTCCATTCTGCTAGATTCTCTAGCCTCACTATCTTTCACCCCATCTACCATAGCCTGATTCAGAAGCTACCTATCTGACAGGCAACAATCTGTACAATGGCAAGGAGCACTATCACCCCAACTTCCAGCTACCATAGGAGTCCCACAAGGCTCTATACAGGGCCCACTTCTCTTTTCTATTTTCACAAACAATCTGAATAGCTCTATCCAGCATGGCACACAATCAATATGCAGATGATTCAACCCTGATCTGCACTGCTTCATCTCCCAGCATTCTACAGCAACTTACCTAGGAAACCTTTAACTCTGTAGAAAAATGGATCTCAGGTATCCAACTAATCCTAAACCCTAATAAAACAAAACTACTACTATTTCCCCTAACAAATCAAAAGCTCTCCTCTCCTTTTCCATCACCTCTAAAAACGGCACTACCATCTCCCTTTCTGACCACACCAAACTTCTTGGTATTGAAATTGACAACAATCTTCACTTTGATATCCACATTTCACAAACCATCAAATTGGTTCACAAAAAAATGGGCACACTATATAGGCACAAAAACTTTCTCTCACATCAAGTAAGAGTCACCCTTGCCCAGAGTCACCTTCTGTTCACACACTACTATATGCAGCACCTATTTTCACCCATATTAGAAAAACTGACCTAAACAAGCTAGAATCCTGTTACAGTAAGATAGCCAAGTTTGCTACAAACTCCAGTTACAGAACATATCACTGTATTGCACTAAATGAACTAAAATGGCTAGAGTTACCACAACTACTTAACTACCACCAGCTAGTTACTGCATATAACACCCTTAAGTACCCTGAAAAAACACCATCTATATCCAATATTCTTACCCATTACACTGCAAAGCTGCATCTCTGATCTAGTGATCTAGTGACAAATCTCTACTCTGCATCTCCAGGGCAAACAATACTGCAAGCAAAGCGGTCTTTTCCCACACCGTTGCTAAAAACTGGAATTCCTGCCCCCATTCTCCGACCACTGCTTCTACCACCCCACAATTCAAAAACTCCCTCAAATCACATCTACTAAACACCTGGTTATGTCCCTGTATCACTTAACCTTTACTTTCCCATCTCCCCCCTTATTTTTCCAACTTCCATGCTACTCACTTTAACCGTCTACAGTATTAAACCCAGCCAATAACTTTGGCTATTAGTTGCTACTTCTCATAGCGGGTGATTGCTCCTCTTTTTGTCACAATCATTATACACCTGCACATTAAATGGAATTGCTGACTGTTTTTCCTGGAAACTGTCTTTTTCCATGTTGTATTATTTAAATGACCCTTTGTATAACACTGTATAAATTTGCTTCTCTTGTTTTTTTTTTTTTTTTGTAACAATGTTTCGGAGCTTTTCTCCCTGGGCCTCCGCTGTAAATGGACCTGGTCCAGTTAGAATTTCCCAGTTAACAAATGTAAAATAAATAAATAAATAAATAAAATTCTGACTTGACTGCACTTTACTTCAGTTCTACTCTTTTAGCAGCAATAAACCATAACTACTAACTGACACATTTTGACTAGCAAATTAAATGAATTCAAAACTATATACAATAACCCCCCATACTGTCTCCTCATCTTCCTTCTATGAAAAAAACAAGTGCTCTTTTGCTGTGCTTCAGACTTCCCCCTCAAGTTGCTCTCTGGCTATGCTTCCCACTGCCCAAAGTCTTCCTTCCTATTTGCTTGCAATCTCTTTCTTATTATACCTATACATGCCATGCTCACCTTGCAACTAACCAGCTGCTACTTACTTAACATCACACCATTTTACTTTACTGTATATTCTACATACACAACTATACATCTTTTCTCCATACAACTGGTCTTGCAGCTGATTTTATTTACTTTGTTCTCATTCATAAGGGTCTTCATAACCCTAATCCTATCCTAACCCCCACTTCACCATATTAACTCTTATCCTCACTGATGACTTCACTTTAATTCCTTTCCCTTTGTCTCCTTGCACAAATTGCCCATGATAGGGTTAGGAGGGTGGCCTAATGGTTAAGGTGTTTGCCTTACAAACACAAGGTGCAGGATTGGAGTCTCATAAGGGATAATTGGCTCGCAAGGGCAGTTAGCCTAGTACTAATCTATGAACCTATAATGCTTCCTTTCTGCTTGGCTTCATCTTGCCACTCCTTATCTATTTTGATGACTTATGTAGTACACTTTTTCCCTCTCTTTTCCTGTTTCAAACTAATTCACTTCATTACTTATTTTCTCCTGCCTTTTTTTCTACTTTTAACACAGCACTGCTTTTGGACATCGTATTTATGGCTCATCTCTCTTCTAATCACAAGACAATTTCCCTCCCTTGGGTACTCCATTCCCTCTCTAACCTTTTTCTTCCATTTCTGCTTTCTTACAAGGCACAGTAGTATTGCTTCTGAATATTATAAATATGGCCCCAACACCAGTTCAATTATCTTGTCCATTTTTCCCAACACCCTTCCATTAAGCGCTCCATTCTCTTTCTTTCCATTTTTCCCATATATTCCCTTCATGACAGCCATTAACATTAACTTGCCATACTGAATAAATATAAACATATTCACCTGGCTTTTATAAATTATTATTTTTATCACTACCTCTATCCATGATGTCTAAGTTATAACCCTGCATAGCTTCTGAAAATTCTTAAACTTTGCTGTTCTATATTGCCAAGACACCCCCACCCTGAAAAACAGTTATACAGTCTCTAATTTTCCTTCCACACTTTTGCAGTTTTGAGTCAAACTTAACTGTTACTTCACTCATTAACAGAAACATACTAACATTTAACATATTTGTCCAACCATGTCAAGCATTTTCCTTTTTCTCACACTTCCATTCCATTAATCTTCATCTTCATTTTTCTCCTGTTATAAGGCTTCTGTTCCTAGTTGCTCAATGATCAGTCTTTGTTTCTCACCATTTGGTATTGTTCTCCATTTCCCCTTGCCTGTCTTGCATCTTTTTACATAACAGATGAAAAGGTTTGTCCAGCCATCATTTTCTGCTGTACCCAGAATGTTGCTGCCTTTCTCCTGTTGCTTCTTCCTCTTTCTTTGATTAGTTTCCTTGAGGAAGCAACTGCTGGATACCCCTTGGATTTTCTTAAGGTTGCTGCTACTTTCAGAAAGGTTTTAACTTTGATCAAGATAAGTAATTTGGAAATAGCTAATTTCATTCTCAAATTTTAGACTCTGGCACACTGTAAAATGCAGTACAAACATGATTATTTTCTGTCTGGTGCTCCGTTAATAAACGTATTCCACAATGACTCTTCTTTCCGTTATCATCAAGGGTTTCCCTTTTACCCACAGAGAACTTAAGAATTGTTCCTTCAGCTGGAAAGTTTGCACTTTAACCACAAAAGTCTTGGGAAATATATTAATCCTGCAGATATAAACACACTGCGCTCTCTGTTGAGCAATATATTATCCTCAGGTATGTACTTCTGTTCGCTCAATTGTGACACCATAAAGTTTTTACAGTCCTTGCTTTCAACCCGCTCAGGTATATTGGGTCTATATTAGATGAACCCACTCACATGAGCGAATATCCAGGTAGTCGAAACTGCAATTGTGGGGGGATGCGCCCCCCACACCCCCTAAATATATATTCCAACTCCGAGATCGCACTACAGTGTAGAAAGGGCAAATATTCCCATCTTCACTGTACCGAGATTTCACAATTGCGGTTTCGAGTTCCACAATATTCACTTATGTGAGTGTTCGCTAAGATGAACTTTCGTTCATCTAATATAGGCCCAGTATATTCATAAAGCTTAAGTTTTCACATAATTCCCTATCTTGATTTTCCATTAACTTCTTCATCTACAATTCTACTAATGTCACTGTATATTCACTGGTTATCTTTTGTCAGTTCTGTATCATCCTAGTAGCTGGATAGGTAATTTTTCATGTCATTCCACCTATTGTCAGTCCTTTTTCATATAGTCCAATAGGGTTTAATTTATTTTTATGGCTTCATTGTATATTGTATCTATTTTTTTTTGCAGCTCAGCCTTTTCAGCAGTAAGCTCCTGTCCTGTTACCATGTGCTCCATTTTCCTCACTTCTTGGACTTTTCTGCCTCTTTTTTTGTCTTAAAATCATCCTGATTGCTCTTTTTACTTTAAATCACAATTCTAATCACCAGTTACAGAGCAGTTGAAGTTTTAATGGCATTTATTCCTTATTGGGAAGGAGAGGGCAAAACTACACTAGTTCAGCTTCGCAACATACTGGAGGTCTCCCTACTGTGGGTTACTTCTGTACTTTTTTTAATCTTCTATGCTACGACTTCTATTGCTCCACTATTTACTCTGCTGTAGGAAAAGAGCCCTACACCCATGTGATTGTCGCTTGATGTTGCAAACACTTAGAACTACCATCTACAGTTGCAGTAGGCATGCAGATCACAGCAATCCATACTGCAAAGTATACACACACTTTTACTTTTCAGCTGTCTTTTTTATTACTTTTGTGAGGGATAAGGAGGAGGAGGATAGCAGGCTAGATTTACACCTTCACATGAACTTACAGGTACAGTAGCATGCACACACATTTTTATTGCATTTGCCACTGTTCTGTGAACTGAAACCTGAGTCAGTCTTTACTGATAATTTAGAATTTAAAGGAGGATGAGCCCATGCAGTAGAGTCAAGACAAAGACTAAAAATGTCATACAGAAGAGACAAGCAGCCAACCGATAGAAAGACTGCAGATAAACCAGAATTTTCACTGTGTAGTACCTTTAACCTCCTTTAACGGAGATCCATGTGATATATGCAGGGGAACCCTTAAAGGCATTCATGAGCTCCAGAACTCCAAGGCTTCTGGATAATCACTGACAGTTTACTTTTTTAAAAATCCTAAAATTTTTTTTAACAATCTGCATTCAGGCCTTTAAAGCCAAATCCCACTAGCTGTCGACATGACATGTTTCAACTGCAAAATGTCCTAGCCCCACAAAGACATATGTATTTCTGATGCCCCAAGAAAATAAAGTACTTAAGTTACTGCTTATCAAGTTGGTCATTAATGGTAAGTCCATCTAGTTTGATGGAACTGACTAGTTCCATCATAAAAGACAATTTAGTTGACTTGTTTGTTAGCTAGGGTAGTACACCAATCCACATGGATCTTTATGAGACCTAACCAAGGAGCAGTGTGGTTAAATGACTTGTTCAGTCACTCAATAGGCAAATGCAGGCTGATCAAATCAAGCCCTCTTAATCCTCTGCACTAACTGCCAGACAAAAGTCAAAAGAATATTTTTATGACTTTTGTGTTGCGGAGATACTATGTCACTGGTTTCATTTTATACTCCTTGTTGGCAAAACGTGTTAGTCTTGAGATGCAATTCAAAAAAGAATATCTGCATTAATACAAAATTGGATTTGATTCTCATATGACAGCCAATGTTGGAGACAGTAGGAGGTGAATGGTAAAGCTATGATAATACTGAACCAGTTTCGCACATCCACAGAGTTCTACCATCTCATTAATGAAAAGTGTCAGTCTATGGGGTGATTGCATTATCCCACCTGATAAACTGTGCTGTACCTTTAAGGCATACTTACTGAGTCATTTAATAAAACCAACAGCAACTGAGATAATGTTAGATGTTCCCAAAGTCAGTGATGTTTGACTGAATTAAATGTCATAGAAAGGTTTAAGAACAGTAATTATGCAACCATACTATAGCTCAGATGTATGTGGACTTATTCAATCATATCAAGCTATACATCACAGATGGTCAAAACGTTGACATAGATGCATAACAGGAGAATAAATGCAATTAAAATTATTAAAGTTTTTATACTGGCTCAATGTGCTGGAGCGAAATGTCTTTTCATCTGAGATGAAGTGACTTCAGCATTATAATAAGTATGGATGTATAGCTGTCGCTGCCCCATGCACAAGAAAAGTGAAAGAGGGAAAAAGCCTCCATAGAAAAAAAGAATTTATTTTCTGTAGGAATGTCGTTTCATAAATTTGATTTCATATAGGAGAGTATTCAGACAAATATGTCCTGAGTTACTTTCCTACTCCCTACATCTTCTATGGAATGTGCTTATTACATTAACAAATTCCAGTCTCTTGAAACTGTGAAGACTGAACAACCATCTAGGTATGTTACATTTATTTGACAGTCTACTGATAAAGAAGGATTAGAGGAAAATAATTTTGAAATGTACCCTTTTACCTTAAAATGTTCTTTTACCCCTTTAATGTTTTTTAACACCTTTTTTGAAGTACCACTTAAGACTTATGCAAACATGCATTTATATACAAGAAAGCAAACTGTGTTAACGTTTACATATACAGTTATCATCAATCCAACATTACATGAATTGATTGATTCTTGAATTCCCTTTAAATGTCACTCCTCCAAAACATTATTCTGCAATTAACTCTTACCCTTTCCTAAAGAGCCCACTTCCAGTTCTTTTATCTCTGTTACTATATTCATTACTTCAAGTGGAAGTATGGATGGATGGTTTAGACTTTGATTTCCATTTTCTAGTAACTGCTTTCATGGCAGCCACCAGAATTAAACATAACAAGGCCCTATTATGTCTATTCAATTCACTTCCGCTATCCCAGCTCAAAAAATAATTTGTTTAGTTACACCCAGTTGCACAGCCACTATTTCTGATAGAGTACTCTGAAGTGAATTTTTCAAGTGTGCCAACTCAATGCACTCTCAAAACATATGCTCCCAGTTACTTCTTTCTTTCCCATCGCACTTCCAACATTTGCCATCTACCTGACGAAATATTCTTTAGAGTCTGCTTGGGGTGTAAAAATACCTATGAAAACATGCAAAACTCCTAAATCTTCCAGACTTTGTTGAATATTTTGGAAGCATATGTAGGTCCTCTTCATTGCTTCCTTCTGATTGTCTTATCCAGTCTCTCTTCCCAGTCTTGTCTAACCTCCTTTGATCGACTCCTGTAGTTACCATGCAATATTTTATATTCGACTCCTGTAGTTACCATGTAATATTTTATATGCCCTACTAATTATCCCTTTTTTAACAGCAACTTCTGTTCTAAATTCAACTAGAAACTCTAGCAGAACAGGTATTTCACTTAGGATTCCCCTATCTCTTTCTCTTTGTCTATACTCTGATATCTGTCCCTGATAGAGAAGGCAGTCTCTGCCCTGCAGTCCAAATGTCTTCTTTGCCTCTTTCAGTTCTATTACCTGTCCCTCTCTAGTTATTTGTTCCCAATGCATTTGGTTCCTTTGCTAGTTTTCTCCAGTAAATTACAGCCCCCTTACCTATTCTCTATACCCCTAAGTGCAGTCATCCCTATCGGAAGTATTTCCTTTCTTCATTCTCGTGTTGGCTTAGCTTTTAGAATAATTTCTGCTACTTTATAAATGTAATTTTCAATATGGCTAAGGGTCTGCATCCACAATCCCACTCTCCTTATTTCTTGACTTTCCTCCCTACTTCATCATCATCATCATCATCATCATCATCATCATTTTCAACTTTGAATTATAGCTTTCTGTTTGCGTTATATAAATCAGCCTTAATTGTGTAGCTCTAAGATACCCCTTCAAAGCAGATAATCTTAAACCACCTTGTTCTATTGGAAGGATCAACTTATCCCATTTGACCCTTCCCCTCTTCATCTCCACATAAAATCATTTATACAATTATCCATCAGTTGATAAAAATATGCTTGGCCTGTGTATATAACTAAACGGACTAAAACATTTTCACTGCTTGTATCTTGCTATTCATATCCATAAACAAGAGCTTCCAGTTTCTCAGTTTTCATATTATCTTGTGTTTAGTCTCTTCCCACTTATTCCCAGCCACCACAGCAGAAACCTTTTTAACCGTTACTCCTAAATACTTCATTTTATCATACCTCCATTAATATGGATGTTGCTAAATCAATTCATGTGTGGACACACAGTTTGCAGATGTAGCCTTTGTTTTGTTTTTATTAATTTTATATCCTGAAAAGACTCAAAACTTTCTCAGAATGTTCCACAACACTGAGATTTTATGTTACAAAATAATACAATCTGCAAATGCCCCCCCATGACAATAACCATGAATCTAATGTGTGCCTACAGCTGCTTATCCAATGATTAAACCATAATGTTATATTGCTGAAATCTAAAGAGAGCATTAATAACTTCATTACACATGAAATACTGTAGATTTGTGAAAAGGCAAGATGTATACAAAACTAATGTTGTAATACAACAAAAAAGTAGAAGAAAGCTAAACTGAAAACTGCCATCAATAATGCGGTAGAATGTTCTTAAAATGAATACTAACAATTCTTAATTTAAAACTTGACCATTTAAATGATTCTCATTGGTAAGTTAGGATCACAATTCACATTCACTGCACCTTGTTTGCTCCTAAACCATGTGGGGTATGCCTTTAACACACCCTTTCAAACTTCTTAACTGAGGAAAATTACAGCAATCCTTCTGCACTATGATGTAGGATTTCCTGATGGACATATCAGCAACATTGGGTGTCGTAATGGTGCAGCAGTTAACATTGTCACCTCACAGCAAGAGGTTCTCCGGTTCAATTCTTGGCTGGAGTGCCTTCTGTGCAGAGTCTGCATGTCCTCCCTGCGTTTGCATGGGTTTCCTCCCACATTACAAAGACATGCATCTGGACTGTTTCTCCCCTGGCCTCCACTGAAAATAGGCTCTGTCCTAGTCAGACGTTCCTGGTCAACAAATGCTAAATAAAAATAAATAAAATAAACATTCCCTTTGATAGTTGGACAATATTCATGCAACATGACTTGCAAGGTTTTTATATTTACCATGAAGATACTGTCATATACATCCACCCTGTTTTGTTTATAGGTTCATAGATTAGTACTAAGCTAACTGCCCTTGTGAGCCATTTTAAGCCTAGCCAATTTTCCCTTGTGAGACTCAAACCCTGCACCTTGTGTTTGTAAGGGAAACACCTTAACCATTAGGCCACCCTCCTAACCCATACATATGCATGCCCAGTGTTTCATACATTCTGTTCATGAGCTTTTTCCAAGCTATTTCCTGCAAAGTCTACCTTTCCTGTACCTCCTGTAGAAAAAAGAGCATGACAGCTTATGGATCCATATGCCATCTTTCCAGCTGGCACGTCTGACACCTAGGGTTACTGATTGAGCCCAGGTCATTACAGTCAAAGTCAAAGCTTAATCCTTTATACCACTGGTGCAGGCTTATAGAGTACTTGTTCTGCACCGTGATATAATAATGTGGATGGATGCCAACCTTAACTAATCTTACACTTGATTAAATTATTAGTCTATTTCTATCTCAAGCACAAGTATTTCAATCTCTTATATACTTGCTTAATATACTTATTGATGACTTATAACAAAGTGAATTATGACAGTTTTGTGCCTTTAAATCAGTAATATAATCGTATTCCAAACTTTTCTAATGGAAAATAATCAGTTAAAAATTACTGCTTTAAAGGAATATGAAATATTATTTGAACTAGCCTATCAAAACTTTGCAAATTCACAGATTAATGCAACTCAGAAGTGATCTGGTTATAACATGTTCTACTAAAGGACATAAAAAACAATGTTTATGGATATCAGACGGATTTTAATACCTTTATTTGTAAAATATAACTAAACAATCTAGCTATGCTGCATTGATGAGGTAACAAAAAGTCCAAAACGTGGTATAGCTACAGCTAGTGGAGTTTGGCTTTATTGGCCTGAATGTACCCATAAAGACTAAAAAATAAAAAGTCATGGTCTTTCAGAAGAAAGTGAAACACTGTTATGTCCTTAAGGGATTATTTACAGATATCCCATGGGCATCCACAACAGGAGGTTTAAGGTATTACACAGTAAAGACTCTAGCTTGGATTAGTCTTTATTGCAGTTTTTAATGAATGGCTTGTCTGTTTAATCTTTTTCCCCTTTGCTTGAATGGTGTTTGAGATATTTTGCAGGCATCTTAATACTTATGGACATCATCTGGGTTTTAAACTCTGTGTTACTAGCATAGCCAAACAAACCACTTCTGCTGTACGGATGAGGTCATAAAAAGTCTGAAACATGGCATGTCTACCTAGAGGAGTTTGGCTTTATTGGCCTGAATGTATCTATAAAGACTAAAAAATAAAAAATAAAAATTATGGGCATTGAGAAGCCAAGTAGCTGAAAAAATGGTATGTCCTTAAGGATCTATTTGCATATATTCCATGAGCCCCTACTATAAGAGATGTAAGGTATCACAAAATGAAGACACTAGCTTGACTAAGTCTTTTTGGCAGTTTTTACTGAATGGTTTGTCTTTGTAACCTTTTTACCCTTTGCTTAGTAGTTTGTCTTTCTGAAGACAAAGTGACTACCAAATAACCGATTGCACTATAGCAATGGATTGTTGTTACCACAATCATACAGCAGTATGCACAACAGATAAGGAGCAATTTCATTTACAGTGGGGATTGGCTACCAGTACCTCTGCAAACACCAGAATTCAGCACTAAAACTAACTCAGAAAACCATCAGGAAAAAAAAAAAACAATACAAAGTAATAAGCATAAGTAATATAATTGCTTACATCCACTGTAAGCTGAAAAGAAGATGTTCTACCACTTTCAAAGTGAATGCTTTTTCATCTGTACTATATCATATGATAGAAGTGAAATGATAATATTAGCTCTCATTTGTGACGTGCATGTGAAAAGGTATTTTTGCGGTATTTACACATGCATGTTCCATATGCTTCACCATGTGTATGCTCATTGTTATGTTCTGATGCAAACAGTGAAGAAGAAGTGTCATGTAACATTTTGCCCACATGTTTGACATGCTATATTATATGTTGGTATTACATTGCTATGGTCTGCATAATTATTACATTTATGCGTATAATATAACATACCTTTTGTATATAACCATGATATACTGCTACAATATACGTATAGAGATAATTTAATTTCATGTTGTCACATAATCAATTATAATGGATTATCGTGGTCCTTAGATGCATTTACATGGGTCTACCTGATAAGACCAAAAGCTCAAAAGGCCGACAACAAGATCAGCAACACCATGAGAACAAAAGTGCAAAAACTCTAAAGTTGACATGCCCGACAAAGCACAATCCCAGCAGTTAGCAAAACATGCTCCCAACTGCTTGAATAACCATCACAGAAAGAATACAAGCAGATAAGTAGAAACATCAGAACAACGAATACACACACAACACAAGCACACCAAAAACCTTATAAACCTACACTAAACCTTACATGCACAACTATCTATGCACTAACCTTAACCCAAACCCTAACCTTAAGGTCCGTCACTATCGCACACTTACCTTACCCACACCCTAACCCTAAAGTCCATCACTATCGCACACTTACCTTACCCACACCCTAACCCTAAAGTCTGTCACTATCACACACTTACCTTACCCACACCCTAACCCTAAAGTCCATCATTATCGCACACTTACACAGTCGCGCTCACATGCAGGCACACATGTTTCGCATGTTGGTGTTTTCGGTGTCGGGATTTCAACTTGTTGGGTATTTGCTTTGTTGGTCTTCTGGTGTCGGGTATCTCGTTGTTGTTTTGGCTCGTCGGTCTTATCAGGTAGACCCATTTATACACATCCAATATTATTTTCTTTCACAAATGAAATATAGTCTTGACCTACATTGTTACTGTTCTTACATATGGCACAGAGCTGTGAATTTAGACTATTTATCATGTGCATGCTTACTACAGATTTTCTCAAAACATCTGTCATTTGGTTGATGCATATAGTACTTATGTCTCTGTTGCCATATGACAGTCACCATCGTACCACAACTCAGCAGAAGGTGCTTGGTGTAGTGCAATGCAAGGTGGAGGCTGCCATAGGTCAGAGCGTCCTTTAGGGATTTCAGCATTTTTTTTTTACTGTAGCATGTTTGCTGAAGTGTTGTGGTTTGCGTCCATATTAATGGTGCCTTTAGTACAGCATTCATGTTTATTTGAGAATATCTGCTTTCAATGCCTTAGTGTCTGCTAGATTTGAGTCAGATCACAGTTCTTGAACACTGCTTCAATCAGTTTGATTACTTCTACAAGGCTGCACTTTGATATTTACTTTCTTCCATGTTTCCAGGCTTTAGGTAATGCCTACCTTTTCTTTTGTAAAGAATATCATGTCATTATTAGGCACTGAACATGACGGTGGGGGGTCATCGGAAGAGAGGGACTGAGAGACACAGAGATCAGACAAAGAGAGAAAGACAAAATACAGAAATCAGAAAATTAATGATTTTATTTCTTGAGTTGATTGTGGAAATATGTTTACAAAAGTCAGAAGAAAATAATGTAGCATTTTCATTGAACACATTCTGTGAAAACGTATAACTTATGTGCATGTGCATTAAGCTGGAAATAAATCTGTAGTTTGAGTGTATCTTGAATAAGACGCAGTAGAACACCAGCAATATGTTT
This sequence comes from Protopterus annectens, assembly GCF_019279795.1. Taxonomy (NCBI): domain Eukaryota; kingdom Metazoa; phylum Chordata; order Ceratodontiformes; family Protopteridae; genus Protopterus; species Protopterus annectens. The sequence continues at coordinate 1,372,623,949 of NC_056731.1, forward strand.
TCACTCATCTTTTCTTATATGGGCTTCACAGGTAGCACCAGGCTCTGCAATATCAATCACATAAACACTCATCTGAAACAAGGACCAGTAGTTCATGGATTTTTCCGGCTGAGGCTGTCAGGAGAATAACTGAACTGTAATAACTTGCAGTAATAAATGTCAGCTACATCAAAAAAGCACCCTTTATTCTTTTATGAGCATAAAAATTTAAAACATGAGCTAAGAAAACTGACAAAGCTTGTAGATTCATTTTGTTTCTTACTCTTTCGTAGACGATATTTTTCTCTGAAAGTTTTACGACTTGAAAGTCAAATGTTTGCTGCTTTAGTGAGTTATATTTTCAGAGAGAACAAGACAAATTTATATGTACTGCATGTTAGTGAAGTAGTTTAACAAAGTGATATGCAGCACTGACTGCTAGAATTTAGTAGTTTTATGTTTCCTTGTGCCTATTTAAATCTGCCCCTTCTGTCTAACAAATCTTCACCCAGTCATCTTGCCCAGCAGTAGTTAAGCTACCACTGAGAACTGGATTAGTAATCAATAACTCACTGGCAATTTATCGAGTGAATCAGTGGCGTGGAAACTTGACCCATCAAAGAAGGTCTAAGTTAGGCCTCAAAATCTTGGCAAATTAATTCACTTTCAGGAAATTCACTGTTATACAAAGTATAAAGAAAATAATACATATGTTCATTAAACAAATTCTAAGAAATGTTACATGATATATCAATAAGTTTGCTGCTGCTACTACAGTCATAATGAACCACAGAAAATATACCACAACAAAATATGTGCAAGTCTATTTCATTCTGTGTCTGTAAATCCACAGTATATCTGTTACACTTCCGAAAGGAAATGCCATGATTCTAATTATTATTATTTCATTTGTTATCATGTGTGCTTAAGAAAGTTTTATTTATTAGTTATGTGTACTGTATATTAACTGGATAAGTGGAGCTGGGCAATGCTATTTAAAATTAATCAAGGGATTACACAGATTCATTTAAAAGATCATGGTCACAGCTGGTCAAAAGTGTTCAGCTGTGTCCAAATACATGATATAATATAATATTCATTATATAATAACGACTTATTGCTATTCAAAAATGAGCACACTGACTGGATAGCCCAACCAGCATGCCTGTTGTAAATTGAGCATATACTAATAGAGCAGTCTGGTCACTGAAGTACCACTGAGCAACCATACTTTCTATTGGTATTGCTGAGGGACAAAGCAAAGTACGGAAAAAAATCAGGTAGGTTCTGCAAAACAGAAGAATCAGAAACATACCTGATTTTCCTTGTATTTTTGTACCATTCCTCAGAAAATCTTGGCAGTTACAAGAAAAAAAAATAGAAAAAAACAGCAATGGAGATCCTCTCTTCACCGTTGGTTTTCTGACACTGTACCGATGCACTGCGCAAGCATGGCAATGTATGTTCCATACGCATGTGCAGTACATCAGTAAATAAGGAATAATGCTGAAGAACACTACAGCACCATTATACAAAGACATTAAAGAAAGGTAAGCAATTTCTTTCTTAAATACTGTCATGGTATAATAGCAATAACCCACTCCCGGATGTGGGTATCACAGGATTTGCCAACTGATGGCTTCATTTCGTCAATTGGGTTTCGCCCTTATGATCAAATAACATCAGTTGTGTGTAAATCCTGTGATATCCACACTCAGTTGTGGGTTACTGCTAAATACATGGAATATTCACGATTACTGTTTATTAAAAGGTGGCAGTAATTTCTGTATTATTTAAATAATGAGGAGGCACTAATTTCTGTATTATTTAAATAAGGAGGTGGCAGTAATTCCTGTATTATTGAAATAGGGAGATGGCACTGATATTTATTTCAAGATCACATTATAGCAGGGAGAGGTAATATGTCCTTTCCCTGCTATTGTGTGATCTCAGACATGGTATGTATAATCAATGGGAATGTGGGGGGTTGCCCCCTCAGCAAAAAAACACTTATTTTGGAGAAATTTTCTTTCTTGGTGTGTGTGTGTGTGTGTGTGTGTGTGTGTGTGTGTGTGTGTGTGTGTAGTATGTGTCTATATCTAGGTGCTTGACTTAGAGTGCTTTGCGCTGGGCATGCATGGTAGTATGTGCGTGCATATGATGCGTGTCTGAGTTTTTTTTGTTGTGTAGTGCTATTGAAGGCGTTTCTGTAAGGTAAGGTTTAGGGCTGTGATTTGTGGCAGGGAGAGGGTTAACATGCATCTGGAAAGTGATGCTTCAATCTCTGTACCAACCTACTAATATCTGCTAAGCCTGTCCCTGCCTTTGAACCTAACCTTGTACCTTTTCTTTCAAAAAATGTCTTTGTGTAACACTACCAGTAATCAAGACAGTTTGGGTACAAACACACACACACACACACACACACACACACACACACACACACACACACACACACACACACACACACACACACACACTACACATTGCCCCTACCCAACCCTCTCCCACCTGTATTTGTAAAAACACTCCTATCCTTTAATGCCAAAACCTTCAGAATATCTGCAGATGTTGGCATTACTTCCCTAAACCTCCCTTACCTCACCTGGAAACATTCAATGCTCCATTTATCCGAAATCTTAAAACTTCAGTGAATGAAACAATCGACCACATTTCACAGCCGTTCAATCCATCGATCAGCAGAATGATTCTATGGAGTAAATGACATCCATAAAAACATGGGTTTATAGCAGGTTTATTTTCACAAGTGAAAATGAAAACAAAAACAACAGCACACTTGGTCTTGCAGTTTCAATTTTTTTTTCTTTTTTTGCTAAAAAAGAAAGTCCAAGGCCACAGGCCTCTCCCGTTTCTGTAAAGACTGAGCTGTCCTACTCCATTCTTCCAAAGTCTTCAATCAACATGATTTCAAGGCAACCTTCTTATGTACACCCTTGAATATCAATTAAAACCGTGTTAGCTAATTTCTGTGACAATATTCACAGGCTCCATAATAACATGTTTTTAGCAGGAAGAGAAGCGTTTGCACATGACAGAATACGGCCTATACTCTAACATCCTCATTTTGCATTATTGTCTTATTGTGCAGAGTTCAAAGTCACTTGCCATACAGTACCTGCATGTAGTAATGTTTCTGAATTTTGTACGCAGCCCCGCCATGTATAGTGACATTTTTACCATGTAGTTGAAAACACTAATTCTGAATCCTTTACATTTGGTATTCTACATAGGTGAAATCCCAACACTTCTGTAGATTGTGTGAGAAGCAGTGTAATCAGGCATTAATACACCAAATGTATATAAAAAGTGTCACACAAGAAGTAAAATCCAGCAGTGCTGGGCATTGCCCAATGAACACTTGGGGTGACTGTGTAGGCTGTCCAATTATTGTAGAAAATTCAACTGATAAATAAAACCAAGCCAGCACTGAAAACTGCTTTATGATGAATGAAAGCATACAACACACATCAAATGGTGTTATTCCCTCATTAAGAAGTATATAATGTTGTGTGTGAAGAAAAAAAAAGGCTTACCATACATAGAGAAAATTCAGCACATGCAAATTCTTAACTGTACTGAGAAATTATAGAAAAAAACTTTGCAGACTTTTAATACATTACACATTGTTGACATCCATTCTTTTATTCACCTCTCTAGCTAGTTTTTTGATGGTCTGTATCTCCATATATCTATTTTTCTATCCATCCATCCATCCATCCATCCACCCATCCATCCATCCATCCATCCATCCATCCATCCATCCATCCATCCATCCATCCATCCATCCATTCTTTACCTTAGATAAAGAATACAGTGAAATCATATATCTGGTACCTACACTCCCAGTGCATCCTCAAATGCTTAAAGGTTCATAGGTTCATAGGATGATGCTAGGGTCTTGACCCAGAGACCTTTATAAGCCTAGCCAATAATTTTGCTCATGTTCACACAAAGTCAGCACCTGTTTCACCTGTACAGCAGTAACACAGGTCGGATCCCAGGGGTGTATTTTTTTCCCCATCCAGCTATCCAGGATGCTCTTAAAGACTGCATAAGAACATTGTCAACCTGAGGAAATAAATGGCAAAATAAGAGCACCCAAAAAAACTGCGTAACACTACTTTTGTTGCCTAGCAATAAAGACCCATATGTCTGTAAATATACATTATTATAGCATAATTCTTAGAATTTTATGCCATGGCCCTTAACTACATGCAGTTAGGTGGTGATTTCAGCTCTAAATACACATACACAACATTAGTTTCCTGTAACACATATTACTGCATAGTAGTCTAAACTAGGGTTGGGGGCATAACCCCATTGACATAATAATCCCATGTTTAGTAAGTTTGTATAAGGATTTTTATAATCATCCATCATCGTCATCATCATCATCAATTCCTCCCTTCTTTCCCAACATGAGACCAAGGTGTCATGTCAACTTTCAATATCTCTTGTGGTTCATTGCCGGTCTCCTAATACTCATTAACATTCATGTCTGACTGTTACAGATCTTTCTCACACAATCCATCCATTCCTTTTCTGGATGCCTTTGTTTCCTCTTGCCTTCTTCCTGTCTCATATCATTTATATCATTTACCAGATTACCTTCTGCTTTCCTGCACATGTGCCTGAATCACTGTAATCTATTCTCTTTGATATTATCTGCAACTGAATCTACTTTGGCTTCTGCTTTGATGTCCTCATTTCATCTGTCCCACAGTGTACATCCTACCACCCATCTCAGGCACTGCATCTCCATCACCTCTGGCTTCCTCATTTGCTCTGCATTCACTGCCAAGGTTTCTGTAACATACAGTAACATGGGTCTATATTAAAAGCACAAATGTTTACTTACCTAAATACCTAAAAGCCGACACATATTCAGTGAACTGCAAATACACCAAATGCCCTAAACCGTGAAATTCAAAAACCCGAAATGTCATAGTTGTCCCATCCCACCACCTGCTACGTACTACATACACAAACAAACTAAATAAACCACATACATACACTAACCAAAACCCTACTTCTAACCCTACACTAAATCTTGCATATACTACCATGTATGCACTTAACTTAACCAGCACCCTAACCGTAAGGTCCGTCACTATTGCACACTTACCTTAAAAAGCTATACCCAAACAAACTAAATAATCCACATGCATACACATAATAAAACCCTACTTTTGACCCTACACTAAATCTAACATACATTAATATCTATGCACTTCCCTTAAACTGCACCCTAACCCTAAGGTCTGTAACAATCGCACACTTACCTTACGGAGCTATACCGCAGAAGAGCCAACCATGACAATTCGATGTTTCGGATTTCGCGCTTCAGGACTATCGATGTTTTCGCGGTTCGATGAAGACGTGTCTGCATTTAGGTATTCGGGTAAGTAAACGTTCATTCTTTTAATATAGACCCCAGTAACACTGGTTGTAACACTGTTTTGGACACCTTATTCTGTCATATACTACCCCTGACACCCAATGCCAGTTGGCTGCAACCTTTCTGACTCTAGCTTTGACCTTTTCATTCAGACTTTCCTTCTCCTCATCCACGCCTTCCAGATACTTGAAGCTGTTAACCTGTAGTCCATTGCCAGTATGAGCAGTGGGCTCAGAGTTGAGCTTTGAGGCACACTCCCTCCCTCTGGGAACCCCTCTGAATCTGAGAACTATTCATGGTTGTGTCATTGGTACCTCGTACATATCCTGCACTAATTCTACCAGTGTTTTACAAACTTCAAACCATTACAGGACTGCCCAGATCAGCTGTTTAGTGATATTGTCAGATGCTTTCTATAAATGTAGATGTGCCCAGTTAGACTTTTTCCCCTCATATCTATTTTTCTCAACTACCTGTGCCACAGCAAACATCAGGTAAATTGTGTTGCATCCTGATCTGAGTCTGAATTGTTCATTTACTTTCAACTACTCTGTATAATTTTTATCAATCACCCTTTTCAGCACTTTCATGCAGTGTGACGGGAGTTGATACCTCTATAATGCCAGCAGCTGTGAATGTCCCCATATTCTTGTATAATAGCACTAGGATGCGTAATCTCTGGTCATCTTGGATATGCATTTCTTTCCATAGTTCTATGAATGCCCTCTTGAGCCATGTCTCCTCTAACTCACCCATCTTCTTATTCATATCTGCCATGACGTCATCTGAGCCTGCTGCTAGCCCTGACTTCATTTTCCATACTTAAGTTCTTACTTCTAGGGTTAGCTTTTCTTCCTCTTTCATTAGGTTGTGTCTGGAGCAGTACAGCTTCTGCAGGATTTTCTTCATTCAGAAACTGCTGTAAGCATACGTTCTATCTGACTTTGATGTCCTGGTTGACTAGTGACAGTTTTTTTCTGCCATCTCTTATGAAGGGTGTCTGATGACTATCTTCTTTGTCTCTCTCTTTCTGTTTTTGCCTTGCAGCATGACCGAGTTTCTTTGTACCCTCTGTTGAGTCACTTTCCAGAAGCTGTTGGAGTGACTCTGTTACCTTGTTACTTGCTATTGTGACTGCTCACTGACCCTTTGTGTTAGCCACTCAGTATTCCTTTTTAGTCTGGTCCACCTTTCTGTCTGTCTCCCTTTTCCTGTATTCTTTCTCTCTTTTGATAACTTCCTGGACTTCCTGGACTTCTGCTTTCTTTAAGTACCTTTAATCCACATCTGGCACAGCCACATAGCCTTTCTCTATTGATTTCAAACATGCTGTCTTGAGAGGCTACCATTCATTTTCAACCCCAACCATTTCCTCTTATTTCTAAGGTACTAAAGCACTGAGTATTTCCTTGAACCCTTGTGCATTTGCTGCTGTCACCTTCCTGGTCTTCAGCCTAGTCTCTGTTGAGAGACTTTAGATTCTTAAGGCATTCTCTGACGACTGCTTGCACCTGATTGCAGGCACCAGTGGTTTGTTCCGTGGGATGACTGTTTCACCTGGGATGACTTTGCAATCTCTGATTCTACCCCAATGCCCTTTCCTAATAAGGAGTACGTTTACCTGAGCCACATGTTTCTGATACACTATTTAAAGTTTAGTTTACTTTGTTGAAATTTGGGGCTCATTTCCACAACAATTGAGATTCATTAAAATAAATGTGATTGTAAAAGTAAAGCTAAAACTTGCTTCCTTAGAAATTGTTTAAATAGTTGTGGATTAACAAATACATGTCCTTGTTTTAAAAAAAATATGCCTTATGTCATCTATTATATATTTAATTTTAAATTAATTTTCTTCCTTCTTTTTAAGTCTAGAATCCTTATTACTCTCTCATTTCATTAATTCTTCTTTCTTTTGTATGCTGTATATTTGATTTCACATAGAAAAGTTGGAAGGAGTGCATCTTTCTATCTCTTCACATTGGTAGAATAAATATAGTAATTGACAGTTGTAGACCCATGCCATACAGAACCCTCTGGCCAAAGTACTGTAGTGAGTAATCCGTAAATATGTTAATTAGTTAATTCCTATCAGGTATTAGAGCTGCCTGGCATGGTTTTATGGAGTTGTCACAGATTTCTAGAACATTTCTCAGCATGAATGAAAAGGGATTAACGAAAACAACATTTGGGGAGTACTCTTTTAGGATCTATCCTATGCCTTTGACCTTCTCCCTAATACCCTTCGGTTGGTATGTTGTCAAATACAGGATTAGACATCTCATATAAATAAATAAATAAATAAATAAATAAATAAATCAAAAATAAGGGCCCGATGATGTAGCTTGTACTATGTATTATTGGAGCTTTTCTCCCCGGGCATCCACTGAGCTTTGAGCCCAGTAGACCTCCCTGGTCATCAAACTGGAAATAAATAAATAAATAAATAAATTATGAGTTATATCAAAGCAGACAAAAGACAACCAAGTATAAAATTCCCCTTTAGATTAGCTTTGATTAGTATCCTACCCTGGTAAACCAACTAAGTATACTATCTTGCTAAACATCTTAGCTGTACATTCCTACGTGCGGTGTTCACTGAGCCAGCAAAGGACTATGACTCAGTTAGTGAAAGGCTACAGTTTAATTTGTCGAAATGTGGTGTTCATTTTCATAACAACTGAGGTGTATTAAAAGCAAATGTGATTGTACAAGTAAATCTAAAACCTGCTTCCATGGAAACTGGTTAAACAGCTGTGGATTTTCAAATATATGAAATCAGATTAAGAAAAAAAAAAGATGTCACACTCCTCATTACTCTATCATTTCTTTAATTCTTTTTTCTTTTGTCTGCTGTACATCTGATTTTACATAGAGTAGAGAAGCACTTTCATTGAAAAAAAAAGATGTAAGCAATCTTTTTGTCATTTTATTGTAAGCTTACTATTGCTTGACCTGTTGTTTTCTTTCTTGTTTAAAGTATATGTTGTTTTCCAAATGACCAAGCATTTTTGCTGTGTTTATTACATTAATTTTATATCTTTCCTTTCTAAGCTTGTAATGGAAAAGTCATTTACATCTCCTGGTCAAAGAATTTATATATTAATAAATAATGTGTCAAAACACCCACTGTAATATATAATCTAAAATGACTTGTACTGATATCTTCATAATTTCACAGTGGAGATACGTCTTCCTTCTATACTAGAAGTCACAATCTTATTACAAATTCCAGTAAACTCTCCTAGTACAGTCCTTTGGAATTTTTATTATAAAACTAAACAATGTGTGAAGCATAGTTTATGTAAGCAAATGCAGGCCTACAGTATATTGATATAGAAATTTGCAAAATGCATTGCATTTGTTTATGAATTAACTTGGTATATCACTTTTTAATTTCTCCAAGTATTTGGGTTTCTAACATCATGATGGGAATTGACCCATTCCTAAGTCAGAATATGATTAAAGTTTATGAAATTGGTATTGTTTCAGTCTTTCATGTTAGCCAAAAGTGCTCTTCTCAGCACCCACAATGTGCCCAGAACCGACTTCTCCTGCAATTCATAAGGAGTTACATGTATTAGTAACATATCTAAATGTTTTGTTTGTCTTTCGGCTTTTCCCGGTTAGGGGTCGCCACAGCGGAACTCCGGTCCGCTAATGACTGGCAGTTGGTTTTTATGGTGTCGAGTTGCCAGCCCAATGCCCAACCTTCAACGAAGGTACACTCATTCAACACATGTCTTTCGAATGCCCACTCGACCACGGGAAGGACATGCAAACTCCACACAGAAGGCACTCCCAACCCAAGCCGAGAATCGAACGGAAGTACCTCTTGCTGTGAGGCAACAATGCTACCGCTGCACCACCATGGAATATTAGTAACATATCTAAATAAGACTATAAATTTTTTTTTATGAGACCCATTGCTCCTACTATTACTGGAACTGTCTGAGTATCCTTCCTCCATACTGCCCTTATTTTATGCCTGCAAATTATGGTATTTTATGACTTTGTGTCTCTCTGCATCTACGACATTGTAGTCACTAAGTGTAGCAATTTCAATGATCAGTGCTACTTTTCTCTCCTTTTCATGGACTACTGGTTTTCTCGCAACAGTTTTTTTAACTGTTGATAATGGGTGATCCTATGTGATATAAACTTCGCCATTCTCTATAATGCTTTATGGTTCGTGTTTTCAATGCTTCTCACCTACTTCAATAAGATAACATTTGCACAATCCCCAATGCAATAGTCTTGCCTCATTATTATGCCTTTCAGTATACAGTCCCTCTGCCATTAATATGTCACAACCAGCAATGAGGTGTGCGATTCTTTCCAGTTCTGTTTTACAAAACCTACATTTGTCTGTTTCTCCCATATATTCAATGGACTTTGTAAATCAATATGTATGTAGTCCACTACTCTGGGCTGATAATATTAACCTTTCATCTTTTGGTTTAAATTCGCCTCTCCTTAACGATTTCTGCATTACATCCTGATCAACACAAGGTTGTTCCAGGAGTTTTCTGTACTTGCAACTATATTTATGTGCCTTTTCCACATTTCTTGACTTCTCATCTGTTCCTTTTCTTTATTTTCTTTCTCTTGTTTTTTGACACATTCAGTTGCTGCCTGATTTTTGTCTACTTCTGGTTTGGTTTCCATTCTTGACTGACATCAATCTGCTTCTGCTAAACTAAGCAGGAAAGTAAACTTAGAGTTGTTCTCTTCATGTTTTAAAACTTTCACTTTGTTTGGTTCTGATGAAGTCAGCAGATATGCATGCAGTCCTATGACTGCAGATTTATACATGTCATCAGTTTTGAGGATGCCAATACCTCCTTCAGAATGAGGGATGTATAATCTTGGTATACACAAATTTTTATATATCATTTAATATGTGAAGCATTTTTCTTGTTTTCCTGTCCAACTGATACACCATAAAACTGTAAGCTAGAATAGGTGTATAGCTTGGACTTTGTTTCTAGATGTCAGGGCTGTCTTCAGTCTTAATGTTAGTCTTCTAAAATATTCTCTACTGAGCACAAAACTTGCATTTCCTTCTGCTAGTTTATATTATGTGACTGGTCAGCTATCTTTGTCATTAACACTGTTGGAAGATAAAAGCTCTTCTAAAACCAAATAAAACATTTGGACTCCATTCTGTATCCAGTCTTAGAAGTTAACATGTGAGGAAATCAATGATTACAGAATGGGAAACTAGTGAATCTACAGCTTATCTAAACAATCCTGTGTTGGTTTGTGATTGACTGTGGACTTGTCTGGTCCTGATTTTGTGATATGTGATGAGGGACATGTTTTCAAAAATGAAGCTTTTGCTGTGTCAAAGGCTTTGAACTTAATTCTCACAAAATGAAGGATAATCCTGACAGACACATCTTTGCAAAATAACCTTTTGGAGTGTTGGATCCAACTGCAATATCTACCTCTTCAACAGCAGGCAACAGATTAGTTACTACCAACACCCAATGGCAAAGAAGGCAACCTCTTGGACAGATTTGGGTTTCAGATCTGGCTCTGCCACATTCTACAGACTTGGATCCGACTCTCAAGCTACTCCCTGTTACCCATAATGCGCTACATCCACCCAAGTACCTCAGATCTTGTTTTCCACTTCAGCGTACCTGATGTGGATCTCATGAGCTCAAGCCTTAGATAGTGTTGTTCAAAGATCTCTTACTAACTTATCCTTTAGTGGATTCAGTAAGTCCTCCCTCCTTGTTTTTTCTTCACTGTGTGTGTGTGTGTGTGTGTGTGTGTGTGTGTGTGTGTGTGTGTGTGTGTGTGTGTGTGTGTGTGTGGGTGTGTGTGTGTTTTCTGTAAAAAAAAAAATAGTAATAATAATAGAGTTCCTGCTAGTCATTTCTAGTTTTAGTAATTAGCTTTCTCTAGTTACAGTTAAATTTAAGTTGAGTCCTCTAGGTGAGTGGAGTCCTGCCTGGCAGCATGCTCAAGCTTTGTACCTCTCCCAGTCCCACAAGAAGAGTAGCCCACAGTAGGCAAAAGCTGTTAATTCCTGAATCAGAACCACTATCCCTTGTCATTCTCTTTCTGCGGATGGGTACTGCAAACCACAGCCTTTTGGAAACTCCTTGACCCTCTATACCACTACAAAACAATTTTTGTGTACCTCTCGCAGTCCTACAAGAAGAGTAGCCCACAGTAGGCAAACAGCTGTTAATTCCTGAATTGGAACCGCTATCCCTTGTCAGTCTCTTTCTGCGGATGGGTACTGCAAACCACAGCCTTTTGAAAACTCCTTGACCCTCTATACCACTACAAAAGAATTGTATGTGACCTTTGTGATATATACAAACTTTTTCTGTATCAGTCCTCTTGTATAGAACTGTAGGCATTTTATTTTGGAGCATACAGCTAAAAGAGAACTCATGTATGCTTTCTCTTTTCCATTCCCCTGCCATTTCTCTCTCTCTTCTCTTTTGTATTGCCCTATCCTACGTTTTGGCCTCCACATTTTTTCTGTGGCATTTGACCCACTTTTAGGCTTACTTTGAGAAGGCCATTTATAAAGTAATTATATCAAACTCACCTTTCTGCCATCACCCCTCTGTGCCTCCATTTTTCCTGCACCTTAGTATAATCCTTCACATCTAAACAGTCATTTTTGTCCCATTAAACTTTTTATTTGACTAGAATTCTTACCAGCAGACTTTCTAAATTTTTTTCTTGGTTTTAAAGCATTTTGTAATTACTTGTTTGTATCCACCAAGCAATTTCTCTCAGATTAGTTTGCTTGGAGATAGTTTTTATTTTCTCTCCTCATCTCTGCAGGCTGACGCAACCCACCCATTCACCCTCCACTTCACTCAAGGCTCACTTCGCTACCCTACCCCCATTCCCACACGCCCCCAGCTCATTACATTTATCCCTATCCTCAACCCCACCTACTCTCTCCATTAGCCAATTATCTCCCTCCACCTCAACAAACATTAAGACCCACCCTATTTGCCACACACACATAACTACTCAATCATAACGGCCCCTCCAGCCCACACACATCATCAGCTAATTAGTATCATTTCCTGCATGATCCATATTTTATTTCTAGTCTTACTAACACAAACCACATCCATACATAACACCATACACCCCCCCACCAACCACTTTTGGCACACAAACCCTTCCTATAAAATGAAAGAAGCTTAGTTACTCAGATATTTCTCCCTCTCTATTATCAACTAACACCATCATCACATACAGATTAAAACTACTACCGCCTACCCCTAAATTTAAATTATGTTTATTACCAACAGACTCGCATCAAACTGTAGCTACTCCACACCTTAATACAATGTGGAGATATCCATCCAAACCCAGGTCATTTTGTACTCCTATATCCAATAGCCAAGCATACCAGTTATATCACCACATCCATACATCCACCACTAGTCTACAGAATCACACATCTAACCACACACGTCTCCTAACAACAATGAATACTCATAGTGTTTGCAATACAATAAGTGAATTCCACACTTGGCTAACTACACACACCACAATATTATTGCAGTAACAGAAATATGGCTAAAACCACACATTGCTGACACTGAAATTCTCCCTCCTGGATATAATATAATTCGTTCAGACAGACTTCATAAAAAGGGTGGTGGTGTAGCATTAATCTATCAAAACTCACTACAAATAGCAACCTATACAAAATCCTTCCTCACTTTCGAAAACTTAGAGCTCCTGCTCACATCCCTTCACCTAAATAGAAATAAATATGCATAGCTGTAATCTATATTCCCCCAGGCCATAGTATCCACATATTTGAAGACTTTCAATCTTGGATAAATCAGAATATACTGCATGAAACTGTTATTCTATGGGACACCAACATTAATTGGTTAAACTTAGACACTCCCCTCACATACAGCATAAACCTTCATAGTTTTACTCATCTCATCACTACTCCTACTCATGGTCTATCAACAGACTCTGAATCAACCTTAGACTTGATACTAGTAACCCATCCCCAAAACTATACAAACTCAGGCACCCTACCAAATACAATAAGTGACCATCTCCCAGCATATACCTATAGGACTCAACCTCAATCAATTAAAACATATTCATATAGAACCTCCAGAGACCTTGCCCACTTTGATAGAGATCAGTTTATAAGTATCCTACACTCCCACAACTGGAACCCACTAAAAGCACTCCCCTTAGATGAAGCCGTTGATTATTTCAACAAACTCTTTCTAGATACCCTCAATAGCCTAGCTCTTATGCATACTAAACAAACCAAAACTAATCTTGCCCCTTGGTTCACAAAACAAACCAAATAAACTTTCTTTCTGACAAACAAGGCTTGGAAAATATGGCTAAGAGATAAAATAAAACAAAATGAACACTACTACAAACAACTTTGTAACAAATAAAATAGCTAGTGATACAGGATAAAAAAGATTATTTCTCCACCAAACTGTCTTCCTCATACAACAACCCCCAAAAATTCTGGAAATCTGTCTCTTCTTTACTTAATCCAGGTACCATCCAAAATTCATCCCCTGCACCAGAAAAGACAACACAAGAAATATCCCAAGAGCTTAATACCCAGTTCATCTCTACCATTCAAAATCTACTCATAGACTGCCCATCTAACCCTAATACACACCTTCCTCTACCTACTGAATACACCCTCTTCCTTTCAGATCACACTAATATTCAATCAGACAACTCTTACTCTATCCAACCTGTACCCACCTCCCTGATCTTGAAACTCTTAAAACAACTCAAACCTTGCTCACTGTCTGCAGATAATTTCCCCCCTGAATACCTGCAACTAGCAGCTACAACAATAGCATACCCAGTTACCATTCTCATAAATCACTCTCTCTCTCTGAATCCTACATTCCCCTCCTATGGAAACAAATCTATAATTTCTCCATTATATAAAGGATGAAACTCTCATGATCTTTCTAACTACCACCCTATCTCTATACTCTCCCCACTACTACTCACAACTATTTAAACACCTAACTAGTAATGCTCTCCTATCCCCTACCCAACATGGGTTTCATCCAGGGCATAGCACTGTCACTGCCCTACTCTCTTTCACTGACACTGTCAACAAAGCCCAAAATGCAGGTCATCATACCTAGTTATCTTACTAGACCTATCTAAGGCTTTTGGTACAGTGTCACATACTAAGCTAGTAAATCAACTGTCAAGACTAGGCTGCTCCCCAAAATCCCTTAAATGGTTCATCTCTTACTTACAAAGCAGGGAACAATCAGTAAGGTGGCAAATTGTACAATCCACTTACCAGCCCAACAATATAGCAGTACCACAAGGATCAAATTTAGGTCCTCTAATGTTCAATATTTCCATCAATGAGCTGCACAAAGCCCCCCCCCCACCCATATCTAGAATCTCATCCAATATGCTGATGATTCAACTCTGATATCCACCTCTGACACCTTCTCTGATCTCCTCACAGTTACACAACAGGCTTTAATGCACAACTTATGCTAAACCCCTAAAAACTAAACGTTTACTTTTCTCTACCAAACCACCTGACTCTGGCTTCAAAATCCTTGCAAAGACAGCACACAAATAGAACTAGTAAAGACAGCAAAATTACTAGGGTTAACAATAGACAACAAACTCACATTCCAACCGCACATCCTAAATGTAATAAAGAAAACTCATTTAATAGACAAACTATATAGACACAAACTCGATATGGATAAATGTACTAAATCAAAACTAACTAATACCCTACTCATCCCCTCCCTTCTAAATGGTAGTGTTATTTTGACCAATGTACACACAACCCTTTGTAACAAGTTTGCCTCCGAAAAACCACAGTGGACTCATCACTGTCAAGCAATCACCAAACTAAAATGGCGTGAGATTTCCCACCATCTGCACTACACCCAATTAACCATAGCTCACAAGCTAATCTGTAAACCTAATGAATGCCCTGCCCTTGGTTCACTCCTAAAAACTTACACTCCCAGAAGAACACTAAGATCTTCCTGTAAGCTCATGCTTTCTGTAAGAAAACCCAACAAAAGAGCCAGACAATGTCCATTCTCCCATTCATTTGCCAAACTATGGAATAACCTACCATCCAAAATAACCCAAAGTGAAAATCCAAAATCTTTCAAAGTTGCTCTAAAATCTCATTACCTAAAGAATCCATCTTGCTCATGCCTTAGAAGCAAACCACCTAAAACAGCACAAACTGCTAGACTGCCTTATGTAAGTAACAAAAAGCCTTTCACAAAAATATTGTAAACTACTCTGTCTGCAAAGAAAGTATTGTATTACAATTCATGTGTTTCTACTGATGTAACATCTTAACCTATGTAATGATTCCTAATGCAATATTAATTGTAATCCTATGAATTGTAAATTGTAAAATGTTTTATTACCTGTTATATCTGTAATACTTTTAATCTTATGTTAAACACTGCCTCTTTGTAATACTCTATGGAGCTTTTCTCCCCGGGCCTCCACTGAAAATGGATCTCTGACCCAGTGGACTTTCCTGGTCAACATGAATGTGGCATCCTATCAAATGTTTTTGTGTAATCTGTCAATGCCATACTTAAGATTCTTCTCCATTTTACAATTCTCTATTATGACTTTATTCAGTAATAAATGTCCCTTTGCTCCATATGATTTTCTTTTGTTACCCATTTGCTCTATTGTCATGAATGAGTTTTCTTCTGAATGACTATAAACTCTGTCAGCATAAATTCCAGTATACAGTTTATACATTGCCAGAAGGCAAGATAATGGTCTATAGTTTTTGGGATAGCCTGCAGGTTCACTGTTAAGGAGGAATTTCATTTTTCATGTTGTTAACCACGTTGTTGTGTGTTTGGGGTGTGCATATACGTTGTTGTTACTCAGGGCTAAATATTCATGTAACAATGTTAATAATTTTAGCCAGAAGTTGGGCACTGCATTTGGGCCTGGAGTTTTCCAATTAGAAGCTTTTCTTAATTTTGTTTCAATTTCTCTAGTCATTACATCATTCTATTTTATATCCTGTATATCTTAACTTCTTACTGTTTCTTTTACATCCTCTACCCATTTAGCATCTTTGTTATGTTCCACAAGGTCTTCATAGATATTTCTCCAAAAAGTTTAAATTTCTTATTTTTTTGGCAGTATCTGTCTTCCTATTGCTTTGTTTTCAAATTTTCTATAAAACTTTTTTGGATCATCAGTGAATTGCATGCTTTGTACTTTTCCTTTATATTTATCTGCATACTTCTGAGTTTTTCTGCCTGTGTTGATATCGTTAGTTTATTATTTGCAATAGTACACCATAGATCCCAGCTTGTTCTAATATTACAAGTTGCTTTTATCATAGCTATCTTTCTAAGTATTTTTGTTGATCTGTTCCCCCTTCTATACTCTAACAGTGACACTTCTTGTCATAATTGCTTTATAGTTTTCTTTAAACGATACTTCAATAATGGCATTTGATTTCTTTGCTTACTTTCTCTTATTGTCTTGTATTTTTGTGGTAAGACTTTATCTGTTATTAATTTTCTTGCATAGTAATATATCCTACTTACTTCTTTTATAACGTGAATTTCTATTAATAATCTTGATGACTGTGTTCATTTGTTTTATCAGACTTCTAACATTTGGGTCTTATTGACTTTCTATAATCTATTTCTTTCATTGATCGTACTATGTCTATCCATCTCTTTTAAATCAAGCAACTCTTCCCTTAGATCATTTTCTTCTGAACTAAGGGCACATTCTTTATTCTCTATTTCCCTTGAGCATTCTACAGAAAGTTCCAAAATATTGTCCTGTGACATATTTTCTTCAACTGCATCCTGCGTCATCCATTGCTCTTTCATATCGGAACTCACTGACCTTTTTTGTATTGATAAGTTTTGCTTTCTCCTTTGCATAAATATTGTACCATATTAAATCTTTTTTTCTTTACCATGTCGTTATTTCTTCTTCAGATGTCTCCCACTCCATCTGTTTCTCCTTACTTTGGGAATTCATTGTTCCATCATGCTGTGACATAGCCTGTGTTAGACTTTCTACACTAAATCATTCACTTTGTAGGTATTCCATAACTTTGTCTTCTATTTGTTTAACTTCTACTTTAATAATCTTCTGTTGTACATCCCCCTTTTGTGATCTTATGATTTGCAATGTGAAAGTTTCCATATCTGGATACATTTGCCTGTATTTTTCTTCAAATATCTTTGGACCTGCTTTTTTATACTGATTAGTTTGGCTTTCTCCTTTGCATAAATATTACACCATATCAGATCTCTCTTTCTTTCCCATATCCATGTTTCTTTTTTATACGTTTCAAAAATCTCAAGGTTTTATTCTTTATATTTTTGCACTTCCTCAGTTACTTTTTTTCCCAAATGACCCAAGGATTCTTGGTCTATATTGCATTTTTCATGAACCTGTTGTATTAACGAACACAAATTTGCATTTAAAGCTTTTCACAGTTTTTTCTTGTACAAGTATTTTATTTCCCCTAATTTCTCTCTTTATCTTTTTGAGTATCTTCTATCTAGAACTTCTGGGCTTCTTGCATAATAGTTAAAATACAGCATTTCTTTTTTATCCTCAATAGTCCACTCCATCATCTTTACGGCTGTTTTTTGACCTATCAGTGTTTGTAACCACTGATGTGTGCAGTCCGTGTAGTGAAATGCCAATAACCAAAGATGAACTACACACTGTCCAGGTCAAGGGTTGGTTCCATCCATTTATTAGTAAAAACTTAGGGACACAAAACATTTGTATTTGGAAGTAGTTCCGCTAGAGGCCAGAGGAGGAGCTTGGGAAACCAAGATAGAAAATAAGGAGCTCCTCTGGCAATTTAGACTTGATGCAATGCTTAAGCCAGGTTTAAATGAATGCATTACTATCAACCCTGTATTAAAAATGAGAGCAGCTAAACTATAATAGTATGTTTATAAAGTGTTAATTTTTATAATGTGTCAGTAGTAAAACAAATGATGATTTATGAATAATACTGCTTTTTATCATTATTTTATCAAAGGTTTTTTATCTCTATTATCAGCTTCATTTTATGTCATTCCTGTTACTGTTATTATTGTCTGCTAAAAATGAGGAATGTTAAAGGGTTAAAAGGAGTTCTTATTAGGTGTGTAATATGGTTGGGTAATCTATGTTTTTTAAACAGTATATAAGCTAAATGATTTTAATTCTAGTTAGTTCTGATGAAGTCCTGGAGTGGACACAAGTGCTTAAACTTTAAGTTTTTACTAATAAATGGATGGAACCAACCCTTAACCTGGACAGCATGTAGTTCATATTTGGCTATCAGTTTTTGTGTTTTTTGTGGACCACTACTTCTTTCTACAATGGGGGGCCATCTTCCTCCTTCTGAGCCTGGCCTAACCCCATTGTAGGAATGTTTTCATATTTAGAGGATTCTGCACTGTCATTTTTTTCCAGTCCTGGTACCAGTGCACCTACCAGGATTGGGCACTCTTTTATCCTGGGACTTGTGCACCCAGCTGTCTTTTTTATTTTTTTAACCTACTTCTACCAATGATGTATGCTACATAAAATACAATCTATATATCAGTGTCGCCTTGCTGAGATTTTGTAAAAACAGGGTCCACCTTATGAAGGTACTCATCAAGACTTGAGGATGAAATAAATTCCACCAATACTACTTTCTATCTGGACCCCTATCGCCTCTCCACTCAGACTCCAGTCATATCTCCATCTGGATCCCAGGGTTAGAGCAGGCTCAGGAAGAGGTGGCCCCATCACTTCTGTGCAGGGTGAGAAATGCAACTGTAAACTTATACTGACCTGATATTACATAAGATATTATAGTCTATGACACACCTACACACACACAAATCTATCTATCTATCTATCTATCTATCTATCTATCTATCTATCTATCTATCTATCTATCTAATCTTTCCATACAATTGCGACTACTTTCTGGATTTAAGTATCTTTGCTGTTTTTTTTACTTGGAATAGCTTCTGTAGCTTACCCTGAACAAGCTTAAACTGTTTTTTAGCTGTTTGCTGCATTATTTTAAAATCTGCACTTAAAGTTATTTTTTAGTCGAATTTGA
Organism: Protopterus annectens; assembly: GCF_019279795.1. Classification (NCBI taxonomy): domain Eukaryota; kingdom Metazoa; phylum Chordata; order Ceratodontiformes; family Protopteridae; genus Protopterus; species Protopterus annectens. Next base: position 1,372,643,469 of record NC_056731.1, read on the forward strand.
TTGAATGTTTGTTTGTTTGTTTGTTTGTTTGTTTAATTTAACTGTTGAGGCTGCCCACTAAAGTGTGCTAGCCTGTGTAACTGATTTATCACTGTTTCTGCATTTTCTGTGTGTTTCTATCAAAAAAACAAAAAAAAATAATCCTTGTTTTCCTGCCTCTCCTCAACTAGTTTAGACCAGTTTACAGGCATTGCTGTATTCTGGGCTGTGGTGTAGTTCCTGTGTTGTCCATTACCTTACTTGGATAGAAGGAAGTTTCTTTGCTCACCAGTGGGAGTGGGGAGCCTTGAGCAGCCTACCTGTCCCTGTAGGAAGTGACCTCAGCACAAGAGCTGTAGTAATTGATTGTTTTGGACCATTTCTAGCTCTTTTGTAGTTCCCTGTTTAAAATCCGCATTTGCACTGCTTTGCGCGGTTGTGCACATAGCGCAGCGCCGGTTAAACAAGGTTAAACTTCTTCTGGCTCCACAAAGTCTGGTCTTCAAATTTTCCCTTAAGGAAGCTCTACTCTTAGTATAATCAGACTACTCACTATATTATAAGCCTAGCATTTGTTCTCAAAACTTCTCTACTAAGTAAGCACTCTCGTACTAAGTAAAGCACTACATCAACCTACCACCTCTGTGAATATCCACTTCCCTTAAAGGCACAGCACTCCCTTATACTGTTCTAGCATGTTGAGTGGTAGATTACTGGCGTCCTCTCCAGTTCAGCTGGTTAATCTGGGTATCTTGAGACAATGCTACAATTGTCTCATGTACACAGACAACCCTCTCCTCCTCCCAACAAACACAAATACATGTGAGAGATGCAACTATATAGCCAAACTGGAGGCTGAACTCTCTCAACTCAGGGCTGGAATGACCAGACAGGAGGAGATGGTAACCACACACACAACAAACCCAGTCCCACATAGACCTACCACAACTGCAAACCAAACACATAAAACACAAAGACATACTCAGAGGCTCTAATAAAAAACTTACCAAAACAACAGAGGCTCCCAAAGCAGACATCCAAAAATCCACCACTTCAAAACAAAACACATGCAACACATACTTCAATAAATCAGTGTGTCAACCAATCACAGCCCTTAAGGCCAAACACCATGCCTGATACACTAGTAATAGGTGACTCTATAGTCAGACACACTGATGTCCCGCTTACCAGGCTGAACAAGGAGAGGGTGACTGTGAGCTGCCTATCGGGAGCTAGGATCTGCCACATAACACATGCACTCAGGTCACTCCAAAGCAAGTACAAATATGACTCCGTCATTGTCCATGCTGGTGTGAATGACCTGAGACGTACCTCCCTGGACTACATGAAAAGAGACATAGAGGAGCTCTCCGATTATGCAGCCCAGGCTGGTATGACCCTGACCTTGAGCAGCATCTTGCCCTCACCAAGAATGATGCCACAATACAAAGACAAGATGATCGGCTTTAATAACTGGCTCAAGTACTGGTGTCATTCTAAGGGGATCCAATGTCTGTCTGCCTGGGATGACATGTTGGAGAAGCCATGCTGCTTCGCAAGGGATGGCTTACACCTGTCACCACTGGGCTTCCGGATATTGGCTAAGGCTCTTGCCACCCCTATAGTGCCTTTTTTAGGCAAGGCTCAAAAGACAAACCCACCTCCTTAGAAAACAAAATGGAAAAACTAAGGGTAATGCTGCTCAACGCCAGAAGTCTAAATCTCAAGATGCAGGCACTCGATGCACTCCTCAGTATGGAGAACATCGACGTCTGTGCAGTAACTGAAACCTGGTTCAAGGCTCCTGAGAGCACCCCAGCGCTACCAGGCTATACCTCGTATTATGCTTTTCGGCCCCAAAACCCGGGCCGAACCAGAAAGGGAGGGTGAGTGTCCATATTCATCAAGGACACCCACACCTCCAGGTTAGTAGCAACACATGAAGCATCAGAGACCATACAGGTGCAACTAACCATAGGCAAAACTGCTATACAACTGGTAGCATGTTACAGATCACCCTCCCAATCTCAGGAACCCCACTCAGCCTTCCTGAAGATATTGGAGGATATGAATGTATCACAAAATACCATCATACTGGGAGACTTCAACTACCCAAACATAGATTGGGTACATTATTCTAGCCCTAACACCCTAGCCCAAAGGTTCCTGGAATTCATAAATTCAAATGCACTGGAACAACTAGTTACCTCTCCCACTAGGGGAGATAATATACTACACCTGATCATCACAAACATGGGGACAAAATGCTCCACACCGGAGGTATACCCCTCACTAGTGAGATCTGATCACAAACTAATCACCCTGGATATACATATCCCACCTCCACCCCCAGCACAAAAGACCACAGTGAAAAACTTCTCAAAAGTGGACTTCACCCTTCTTAAGACTGAGATGGTATCCTTTAAGCCCACTGGGCCAGTGGATACCACATTCCACAATGCCGAATCCTTCACAAATGCTTTCTATGGACATCTCCAAGAATGCATGGATCATGCTATCCCAAATAAATCCAAGTCCCTCTCCACCAAAGGCAAGTGTCCTGACTGGTGGACCTCAGCCATTAACAAATTGTATAACAAAAGAAGGAAGCTACTGCACGTCAGAGCAAAATCCCATAAAGGGAAGACATCTCTGATCAACATTAGCAGAAAACTATGTTTTCTCATAAAAACATCCAAGGCCAACTTTGAGAGAAAAATCGCTAAGGACACTAAAGATAACCACAAAGCCTTCTTCAGCTATGTTAGAAACCTGGGCGAAACCCTCAGATATGCTCAGAGTTAGTTCACAACAACAAAAAATACACGGAACCCAGAGATATTACCAACATTCTGGCTGACAGGTTCAGTGCAAATTTCTCCCCTCCCTCACCCCCAAAAGAAGAAATACTTATCCCAGCTGAATGTAATCTCCCTGTCATCTCAGATGTCCAAGTGAGAACCGCCCTCAACAAAGCTAAAAACACAACATCAATGGGACCTGACAGTATCCCGGGTTGTGTGCTACGTGAACTCCAAGAGGAGCTAAACCCGCACATAAAAATGCTATTTAACCTTAGCCTTACTACAGGATATGTACCTGAACACTGGCGTACAGCAACAGTGGTCCCACTCCACAAAGGTGGTACCTCTACAGACCCTGGGAACTACCGCCCCATAAGTTTAACCAGCCTGGTCTGCAAAGCTATGGAAAGAATCATTATGGAACTCATAAACAGAGACATAGGGGACCTACAGACACTTGACCCCACCCAGTTCAGCTTTGTAAAGGGCAGATTCTGCCTTTTGAACCTGGTTGACTTTTTCGAAACAGTCACTAGAGCCATTGATGAGGGCAAAGCAGGCCATACAGCCTACCTGGATTTGGCTAAGGCCTTCGACACAATACCCCACTCAGGCATCATAGATAAGCTCAACAGCTTAAACGTAAACCCTTATGTCACTAGATGGGTTGCAAACTGGCTAAAAGACAGAACCCATAAAGTTAAAATCGCTGGAGCAATGTCAGACTCAAAGCCAGTCACAAGTGGTGTCCCACAGGGATCGGTCCTGGGACCCCTCTTGTTCGGCATTTATTTCTCAGATGTTAAAGCAAACATGGGAGGGTTGTGGCTGACAAAGTTCGCAGATGACTGCAAACTAGGTGCCATAGTTGATACACCAGTGGACACATACATCCTACAAAAAGGCCTCACAGAAACAGACAACTGGTGCCGGAGTCACAGCCTTAAACTAAATGCCAAAAAATGTATAGTCATCCCCTTTGGGAAAAACAAAGTACCCACAAATTATCACATAGACAGCAACCCACTGAGTATGGAAAAAGTAATCAGAGACCTAGGGACCCAAGTCGACAGCGACCTCTCATTTGACACCCACGTTGCCAAAGTGGTTAGAAACACATTCTACCTTGCACACCTCATCATGAAGGGATTCACATCCAGATCCAAGGATGTCATTGTACCCCTATACTCCTCCCTCATCAGACCCATGATTGAGTACAATGCCCCATTTGGTATGTACCTCACCCGGCATTTGCAACACCTGGAGAGACCACAAAAGTACCTCACCAAGAGGATCAAGGGTCTCCAACATATGTCTTATTCTGCCAAACTAAAGAAACTTCAGCTCTGTTCAGTAGCATACCACCTGCTCAGAGGTGATCTCTGCCTGACTTACAAGGCCATGTCCAATCAGGATCTGATGGACATGCTCCACCTCAAAAAATCCAAATCCATCAGGACCACAAGAGCTAAAGACTTAAACCTCGGCACAAGTATGAATAGGACATGCTGGAGGGATAGATTCATAACCCAGAGGCTTCCCATGCTTTGGAACAAGATCCCAGTTCATGTTAGGCAGAGCCCATCATTGACTCTCTTCAAGAGAAATCTTGATGAGTGGATGGGAGATTGTAAGTTTACCCCAGGGGTCACATCTGTGTTACTGCTAGACAGGGGCACAGTAAACTAATTCTATTATATAAAGGGACCTTCATTGTGTCACTACTAGACAGAGGCACAGTATTCTAAATTTATTCTGTACATTTTTGTACCATTTCATGGGGTGGCAAAAGCCACATCACTATGGCTAGGCTTACAAATACCCCAGGGCAGATAGCCTAGTACTAAACTATGAAACTATGAAACTATGAAATTGCATACTTGTAACACTAAGAAGATGCATTTATGAAATATCTTCATGATGGCATTGGCAAAATGTCCTACCCAAATTTGTCACTGATCTTGGTATAAGCCCATAAGTATGGAATGCCAATCTTAGGTACAGTATGTATCCAATAATTCAAGTACAAGTGTCTAAAATGTTATTTAAACATCATAAGACCAATTGATATATTGTCTTGTATATAATGACAGCAAATGCAGGCTTGCATGGTTCTGAAAACTCATGGATATAGGACGTATTTTCAAGATGTTCCTTTGAAAGAAGTGACTTGGAAGAGGGTCAACAATGCCCTCTATGACTGCTTTTCAGAGGCTGTGAAGGCTCCTATTCTAAAAGAGACCACAGGGATCTCCCTTGGTATCTTGGCTTCACATGTGGAAGGTAGTGACTGCCATTGTGTTCACCATATAGATGTTCCCTCAGTAATGTGGCAAGGTTAATGGAGCTGCATAACTGGCAGACCATATTCATCAGGTGAGCAGTGGAACAACAGGCTCATAACACTGGGTACCTAGGTGAGTGATATCTAGGTTTTTGCCATCTAGGCCAATTTGGCATTCAACCCTGGTCTGGCCCATTCTAGTCTTTTCACTCTAAGTGTCATTCCCCATTCCTTAGTTATTCTGCATGCATCCCTGGTCTGTTTCCATTCTGGTATTTTCACTCTAAGTGTCATTCCCCATTCCTTATTTATTCTGCATCCAGTCCTGGTGTGTTCCCATTCTGTTTTTTTTTTTTCACAATAAGTGTCATTTATTCCCCATTTCATCATTATTCTGCTACCCTCCCCACCACCACTTTGCCATATACAGTCCTCCTCAGTTTTTTGCATATATATATATATATATATATATATATATATATATATATATATATATATATATATATATATATCACCTCTGTCTTTCTAAGGTTTGTGTTCCATGTTTGTCTGTCTATACCTATTACCTACCCCTTTCCCTTAATCCTGTCCACACTTGCCCCTCACCACCTACATATTTTTTTTTAATGTTATAGTAAGCATTCTTTCCCTTGAGAAATCACCCTTCCTCCCCATCACCTTTCATACCTTATGACTGCCCTATTGTGTATATCTCTGCTTGCTTTTCTCTCTTTCTTACTTTTAAATATTCCCCATTTCCTCCCAATTTATATAATGAACAGGGTTGGAACTTTGCTACGCACACCCATATCAGTCTGTCTGGTGAACACTATGCTGGCCTTCTTTTTCTGGAGAAACATGATGTTCGGCTATGTAACACTAAACTGCACATTCTCTCAACCATGCTATCCTGCCTTAGCTGTAACATCTATCACATTGCACACCCTACTGGAACACTATTTCTGAATGTAGTGCTTTTTCCATTATCACTGCAACTTTGTTTTCTTATGCAGCCCTTTATTTGGCATGCTGCTACTGTTCATGCCTAATATCTGTCTGATAAGCTGTGAGCCACTTCATGTGGAAACCTCACCAGAAATTAGCACTATGCATGCACACAGAACTTGTCTATGAATCCCATCTCGCACTGCTCATGCACACAGAACTTGTCTATGAATCCCATCTCGCACTGCTCATGCACACAAAACTTGTCTATGAATCCCATCTCGCACTGCTCATGCACGCAGAACTTCTCTATGAATCCCATCTCGCACTGCTCATGCACACAGAACTTGTCTATGAATCCCATCTCGCACTGCTCATGCACACAGAACTTGTCTATGAATCCCATCTCGCACTGCTCATGCACACAGAACTTGTCTATGAATCCCATCCTTTATTGTCATCATGTTGCCTGGTACTGGTTGTGTCAGAACAGCATCACGTATAGCAATAACACTTATTTATTAAAAAAAGCTGATACATTTTGTCCTTTTAAGTGACAGAACAGAAAGCAGTTTTGACGAGTACATAGTGACATCAAAAAATATTTGAAATGTTGTACTTCTTTGCGTCTACTTCTATTAGTTTAGTCAGCACATTAAATAAGGTAAAATATTGAATAATTTTGAATTTAAAAATTTTGGAAAATTATTTAAAATGAATACTAAGGTATTGTCAGGTGTAAGCACGGTCAAATTAAGTTCAGGATATCCTTTAAGAATTGACAAACTACACCATTTCTAAAATATTCAGTTTAAATCAAAACTGTAACTATCAGTTCTTTTTCAAGATAATAAAGCATAAGCGAATAGAAACATAGGGCTGTTATAATATGGATATAAAAACACTAATGATTTTGTATGACAATGAGACTTTAAATCTATTTTTTTATGTGGTATAAAATGCTAATTAAGTCTTAAGGCTGGTGTTGTGACTTTGAAGCTAAAAACAGATATTTTTCCAGCATACTCGCTTGAAAACTTGTGTTTAAATCTTGACAAACTGTTTTGGAGATAAAGTTAAAGAGCTCCCTGTTTAGAAATGCTTTGTGTGTATGAAGGGTTTCAACACAGATGACTAGATAAATTTGGCCACCATGTATCACACATGGCTAGAAAGACTCATCAAAAACTAGATACATTATGCAGAGTAAAAGCCTACCCCAGTGACACAGCCAGGTGTATAGGATTTACTTTCTTGCTGTCATCTCTCCTCTAAGCTGCCCCAATCTTTACTGACCTTCAAGTGTAACAACTGTGCAAACTTGACCAATCTTATAATAAAATAGTCAAATTTACAGTAAACAATGACTCACAGGCTTCTCTATTATCCAGAAAATTGACCAGCCCTTAACTACTTAATACAACAGTTCTTCCCCAATAGAATTTTACACTCTAGTGAAAAATCACTAATCAATATTACCAAATGATTTAATACTGTAGGTGAGACTCTCTGTACTCAAATAGTGTTGTTAAACTATGGAAACATATCCCACTACCGGTTAAATCCATTCAGAATGCAAACTCATTTAAAACACAGATGAAATGTCACCTATCAGATCAATGGATCTGCCCCTGTATACCACCAGGATACCACCAGGATAAATGCCACTGCTACCTGGGAATGGGCAAAGTTCCAACCCTGCTATAAGACATCTCCATACAAGCTTCAGCTTCTCATTGTTTTGGTAAAAAGGTTGTCCATTTAACTAATATTTAAAGGAGGGGTGATGATCACTAAATCTTAGAATGAGGAAGAAACTTTGCAGTGAAGGGATTGGCACATACAGTTTAATATATAGTGACTGGGTTTGTATCTAAACAATAGTCACCTGAGATCTAGCATGTCTGAGGTACTGACCCTAGGATTAACTTTGCAGATTTCTGGTAATTTTGTCTTAGTAAGGAGACATGATGCTACTCCAGTATAAATGATGCAGCAATAAAATAATGTGGCGTGTAAGACATTGACACACTTAGTTTAACAGATCTAGACAAGATACTAAAGAGACGCAAAAGACACTTCCTAGCTGACTGCTTTTGTTTGTTGTCAAAACAGTTTGCTGCTTTATGAATTTTTCATACATATTTTATTTTGTTAGTGTGGGGAGAATTCTATCTCAAAGTATAGAAGTAACCAGAAATAAAAGATAGCCTATGGCCAAACATCCCGAACTCTCCCAATCTCAGAAATACACAAAACATTGTGTGTTTGTAGTGACTATTTCACAAAGTAATTTCTCAGGTAGTGAGGCATCTACTTGCAACTACTTAACAACCAGTTTGGGATTCCTTGTTGAATAAAGTATAATAGTATTATTGGCTTATTGGATCATGGAAAGGGTAGAACAATGCCCAGTAGGAGGATTTTCATTAACGTTACTGCGTATGGGTCCCAGTACTGAACTGCATGAAACTTCTTTGGTACATATACTCAGAGGAGAGATCCTAAACCCACCTAACTAGCAGTCATAGAACCAGCTACAATGTCTCTCTGGGCTTCAAGTCTGGACAGACTACTCACAAGGCCTACATGCGTAATGATGTCAAAGGCCTTTGCAAGTCAAAGAAAATGCCTGACACCATTGTCCCTTAATTAAGGTCCTCAGTAACAAATTCTACAGCCATCAGCAGTTTATTATTTACTGAAGTCTTTGCAGAAACAATATGGTGAAACTTCTAGGATGTTAAGGTAATAAATGTAGACAGCAAGATATTGATGTACTATTTCTTTAGGCATTTCTGTTTCTGTGTTGACCAGAGATATTTTGACCTGGATCATAGGCAAATGCTAAGCAGTCAATCTTTAGGCCATTATTAATATAGAAACACCAATGAGAGAAAGGAAATTCACCCCAGGGATCACGTCAGTCATCCTGCTAGACAGGGGTCCAGGGAAGTAAATAGTGTGGGAAGAAATAGCCAGGGAATTGTTATGGCTAGGCATGTATAGGCCCTAGGGCTGATAGCCTAGTACCAACCTATGAACCTATGAACCTTCAGCTTGCCATATAGTTGGGCCATTTCTCTTCATTCAGAATCCTCTGCCCCACAACTAGTCATTACCAATAAATGAATAGTTCTACTAGCATCTCCCAGCTTTGTACAGGGTTTTGCAAGACTGTTCACCCCACCTCTACACTTCTGATATAAACTTTAAGATAGCCATATATAATTATCTATGAACCTGCTTTATATCCCACCTCTTAACTACAATATTAGCATGTTCTGCCCTACCTAGTTCCTTCACTCACCTCTAGTTCCCTGAATTTCTAAGCACTAATCAGATGACTCATTACCTATTTGACAAATCCACTAATATACCTTTTTTTAGAAGCTCTATGTTTAACATGTCTGTATGCATATTTTATACTGTAATAGTTGCCTTTATTTCATATGAATGTAATCTAATTAACAAACGAATATGCAATTAATATATATTATTTCATATCTTTTTAAAATATATATTATATATTGGAGCTTTTCTCATAGGTTCATAGGCGAGTAGTAAACTAGCTGCCAACTCCTTTTTGGTGCTCAAATTAAACTATCTCATTTGGTTAGAGATTGGACTTACCCATGGCATGGCTATCCCTAATGAGAGTAACTTGGATCATGCCATAGATAATTTGAGGACACCCACGTTGGGATAAAGAATTTAGGAGCAGCCTCTGTCCATTAATAGTGCAAGGAGTGGTCCAGGGATAAACCTTCTGCCTCCCATCTATAGATCCAAGTTGAGCTTGAATATGAACAGGGATGAGCTTTGTTTTATGTGGATGAGGAGTCTGTTCCAGAATAGTGATATACTCTGTGGGATATACCTGCCCCACCAGACCATTATTGTTGTTGCAAAAGAGGTTTGAAGCCCTAAACCAAGTATTTATAATGCCATTTGACTTGCTGATGTGCAGTAAGTCTATCATTACTGGGTTGGTGATGTCTTGTATGTCAGACACAGGTCACCTCTTAGCAGACTGTAGATACTTAGTAAAGTGACAGGATTTTGAATCAGTCCATGTAGGACATGTTGTTTAGGGCTTGTATCCTTTTAGTAAGGTATCTCTGTGGTGGGCATTCCTGCTGTTGGATGTCTGTACAGATACATGCCAAAGGGGGAATTATGCTCAATAATAGGCCTAAAAGTGACTGAGTAAAGGGCGACAATGACATCTCTACCTTTAGCACAATCCCTTTGTTTATAAGCTGTGCATTAGAGAAGGATTTTCTCTCAACAATGGACACATGCTGGTCAAAAGTTAAGTCACTGTCCACATAAGTTCCCAGATCCTGAATAACTGGTTTAACTCTTAGGGGCATGTTGTCAACATGATAGTTCCCTGGGGTAGCTGACTTCTCAAAGGATGCAATAATGCATTTTTTGTCATTTAGCTTAAGTTCATGATTTTGGTACCAGTTATTTATTTGTAACAAACCTTCTTAAGGATGGCTAAGTCATTTGAGGAGTCAATGACTTCACTTAGCTTGCAATGAACTGCAAACTAAGTCAGGCAGCACCTTTTGGTATTGGCTTTTACTTCAGAAAAGGAAATGCCAAACAGAAGAAGTCTCTGCACAGAATGCTAGGGGGCTTCACTGGTGACTATTCTCATTGTGGACACAGGCCTCCTCTGAAAAGACTTTTTTGACTAAACCCATTTCAACAAACCTGGTAAATACAAGCAAAATAAAATAAATAAAAATCTAACAGCAGAGGCCTCTAGATGCTCTCAGATATTATCCTTGGGTTTTTGCTCCCAGACAAAGACACATCTTGCCTTTCTTGACACTGATGAATCACTCTCATACATTCATGTTACTCCAGTTTTCTTTGGTCTCTCCTCCCCAGTGAAGAATCCAGAAGTAGCTGCACTCCACTACATAGTTGTCCACCTGCAGTTCTTTCCATGACTTTCACTTCCTCAGCTGTCATCTCATCCTCTCAGTAACCTCAATTCCAGAGATAGGATCAGAACACAGAAACGGAAAAGAGCATAAATAATAACCAAAAATGATCTTCTCCCTACCCCCATCCTTGTCCAGCCTTACCTTTTGCTAACTGTCTGGTGCACTCAGTCACCACCACCTTGCCCAGATAGCTCTTTCTGACCTCTGTTGTTCTCCTAGCCACTAGTTTCCTGTCTTCTGGCCCCAGTACAGTCTGCTGCTGACTCCAATCATTCACTGTGCTCTTCCTGGCTCTAGTCAGTAATCAGGACTTCTCTTCTACACTCAACTTCTAGCAGCTCATTACTACAACCTGTCCCAGCTGCTAAACTTCTGCTATTCTTGTCATTCACTGGCAGCTCTCTTGGACCAGCTTTGAGATCTGCTTTCACTCCAGGGTGTTTCAAACTTCCACACACCAATCAACCTTTCCTTTCTACCCATTTATCCTTATACTTTCATAGACTGTGGTATAATAAGTTTCTACCTCTTTTTAAGGGGTTGCTGGGTTATAATGCATCTCTAGTCACTCCTGTCTAGTGTACCGAACTGTCCATTAACATACCGTTGCATATTTTGCCCAGCCCTGAACACCACATCCTTCACTGCTCATTCTTCTTCTTATGTAATGATGATGATCTCAATTATATTAGCAGTCCTTCTGTATGCTTATTAAACCTTCAGTACCTTATTTTGTTTTTTCAGCCATATGCCCATGTCCATTTGCTGCAACATCCATCTTACCTCATTGTATACTCAGCTCTTACTGTAAATAGTCATGAAGAAACCCTCTACTGTCTTTATCTGGTGACCTCACTGCGTCACTGCTCTTGTTTCCTGCCTTATTTTGCAAGCCAACTTTATATTGAATAGTGATACAATTTCACCAAATCATGACAAGGTAATCTACCCAGTGGGTCTCCTCTTTCTATCTTTATAAGTCTAACCAGTTTTAGTCTGTAGTCCCTCAGGACATCTGATGACCTTGCTTAATATCTCCTTGAGACCAATTATAAGGACTTAACCTCTTATGTTATCTGGCAGACCTGTACTCCATTTTTTTCTCTTCTATCCCAGTTTGTGAGTCTGTTAACCTTGCTCTACAGATCCCACATCTCCCAACTTACATTCTTCCCCTCTAGATACTCCTGCACTGTTTGAATATTCTCAGCTAATCTTCACTTAGCCAGCTGATTTCCATTTCCATTTCTACCAAATCTCTTTTACTGCCATCTCCACTTATGCATTGGCTAGCCATTTCATTCATTAGGCTACACTTATATGCAGTCAGAAATACCTGCTTCTACTGGGCTACCAATATACTGCCCCATTCCAAAAATAGATCTGCAAAGTTCCGTTCTGCTACCCTGAACTTCAAAATACCCACCAGATTGCAAAATGTCCCAGGTCTAAGGCCATCTTTAGTCAGGTTTACATAACCTCCTCCAAATCACTACATAAATTGTGATAGAACATATACTGAAATGTTTTTTTAAGTCCTGATTATCTGTATAGACCTTTTAAAAGAACGAGCATACATTTAACTCACATTAATCTCAAACTTCTGCAAGCACTGATAGTCTTGCTAAATAATAGCTTTTGCTTTTGCTAATGTGCTCATTAGTATGTTTGAGATGAGCTTTTTTTCTAAATAATGCAGTTCAGAAACAGTAGCAGTGAATGAGTGTACTGAAATGTGAGGGCCTACAGACGTGCAGCAGTCTAATTATCTACAAATGGAATCTCCGCAAATCAAAAACTGTACCTGAAAATGTGGGTCTGAGAAGTATTTCTCTTTTGTCCATTCCCTGCTTTTATTACAGATAGATTCAGCACTACAGTGTTCACAAATGACATTTAATGAGTGTTCAGCATCAAGGTGTTTGAAGCTAATCCATGCAGAAATAGTGGTGCTGCCATCTCAGGAGTATCACACTTTTTCTTACAACTGCTCACATCATTTCACTAAGTCAGAAGTAGAAGTTTGTAATAAAATAAAGATAACAATTAACTATCATTTAATTCCATTTTACTCTTCCTAATTGTTCCACGATTTGTAACTAGAAAATCAGTTTATAAAGTATCACAGTTTTGCTTCATGCATAATTTTACTCTGTGGAATACCTGTTCTATAGTAAAAGCCATAATTCTTCCTGTAAATTCTTGATTAGTCTCTGTGTGTGTGTGTGTGTGTGTGTGTGTGTGTGTGTGTGTGTGTGTGTGTGTGTGTGTGTGTGTGTGTGTGCGTGTGCGCGAAAGAGTAGGCATGTATCTTTGTATGTATAAATGGATATTTCTGCACATTTCTGTAAATATTATTCAATTATAAGAGAGCAGTTCCATATGTAATTTTTTTGAATATGTTTGGAACCTGTTCCTCTAGTGATGAAAAAGCCTTTTACCTCTTATAGAAATATTAATTTCCCCTTGCTTATGCATGCAAGAACATCCTGGGGCATGAGAAAGGGTTTGAGGCTGTGACTTACAGTCATGCCTCTCAACTGTGTAGATTTTCACAGAATGTCCAGATTTTTGCCTCATATTGTTGGTCTGTTCCTCATAAAATCTGTGTTTTTCTTTGGATTTTTGTGGCATATCTGTGAGGACTGATTTCAGTAAAAAATGACAGGCATTTGAGTTTTAGACTTCATATCCTTCAGAAAATGCATAACGCAAGATCTTTTATTCTAGCAACTTTCTACATTTATAAGAGCAGTATTTAAAATGTGTCCCTATTTTGAGGGCTTTGTCTCCCTGTTATTTTTGTCTTTGTCCAGATTTATTTCTACTAAGCAGTTGAGAGCTATGCTTACAGTGGCTAACCGGTGTACCATTGAAGTGGTGACTTGTAGCCCTGGATGGATTTCCATATTTACTGATTTCTAGTTGTGGTGTTACATACTATTTGACATAGTAGACTTCCTATCTCTGGATGATCCCCATGCTACAACGGCACCTGGCTTCCACAGATGTAAATAGCACAATGCCCTACTTCTCTTTGCTCTGAGATGGGTGACCCATCCACATCTTGTCACTCCCATGCCCCCTTCACCCCCTTCCATCTCTTTCTACGCACAGACTCATTACTAAATTCTGTTCGATAGGGGCACAATCATGGCTGATTCCTGTCAAATTTCATTTGCATTGTTTGTTTCAGTGAAAATGTCGGCCCACAGCATAAACCACTATTTGCCACAATCTGCTGTAAGCAATATCAGAGAAGGCTCTGCTCAACAGAGACAAAGCTGATGACTTGGATGTTGATTGGAGTGAAAGCACAAGAGTTCCTGGAAATACTCAGGGCTCTAGCAACTCAAAAAGAAGAAGACATTGGCGGAACTGAAGTAAGAACTGTAGTGCCTCAAAACAGCATGTGTAAGGACTACAGAGCAAATATATGACCAAGCCAGGTATGGAACCAAGGTACACAGAGAAAGCTGGTGGTGGAATGTAAAAGTCCAGGAAGTCATCAGAATAAGGAAAGAGAGCAGGAATAGGTGGGAGAAAGAAGGACTCCAGGAAAAAGTGGGAGATAGAAAAGACAGACTAGGCTAAAAAGAAATACTGGTTGGCTAACCAAAAGGTTAAAAAATAGAGTTGCACTAGTAAAGAAGTATCTAATGCACTCTGCCATGCTCTGGAAAGTGACTCAGTAGATAGCACCAGAATGTAAGCCAAAGATAGAAAGATAAAGAAGATAGTCAGACACCCTTCATAATGGATGCCAGCAATAACATGCTCACCAGTCCACATGACATCAAAAGCAGATGGAAGGAATACTTCCAACAGCTTCTGAATGAAGAAAACCCTACAGATACTGTACTGCCCCAGACACAACCTGTGATGAGAGAAGAGGAGGAGCCTACCACAGAAGAAGTAAGAACAGCACTAAGAAAAATGAAATCAGAGAAAGCAGCAGGGTCAGATGGTATGATCAGGATGTTGGGTGAAATATGGAAGAAATGGTTCCTTAGACTACTCTTAGTAATATGGAGAGAAAGTTGTATACCACATAAATGGAAAATAAGCAGACTAGTGTCAGTGTACAAGAAACACAGGTGAGATCCACAAATGTGGAGATATCATTCTCCTGTCACACTGCATGGAAGTTCTGGAGAGTTAATTAATAAACAAATACGCAGAGTAGTAGAAAGTAAGATGGGAGATGAGCTGTTTGGATTAAGTTCATGATTCTGCACAACTGGCCCAATGTTTGCAGTGAGACAGATAGTTGAGAAGAAGCTAGAGATGAGGAAAGAGTCCAAATGTGCATTTCTAGATTTGGAGAAAGCATCCAACAAGGTTCCAAGAAAGCTGATCTGGGCAGTTCTGCACTGCTTCAAAGTCCTAGAAACACTGGTAGAATTAGTACAGGCTATGTACAAAAACTCAATAACTCAAGCATGAACAATGTTTGGACTCATAGTGGGGTTCACAGTTGGAGTGAATGTGCATTTTATGCTTCAGCTGTGAGCCCACTACTGTTCATACTGGTGATGGGCTACATTAGCATATGGGTCCTAGGGGACAGTTCAACAAAGATGCTGTATGCAGATGATTTGGCATTACACACAGACTCTGAACAAGAACTTCAGAAAAAAAAAATAGGGGAGTACAATGCAAAACTGTTGGCACATGGGATTAAATTGAGTACAGATAAAAACAGTTGTAATGGCAGCAAATGGGGGAAATCAGAAGTTGAGAATTGTGAAGAAGGAAAAATAGTGGAACTGGTTAACAGCTTCAAGTGCTTGGGAGGGGTGGTGGAGGAGAAGGGAAGTCTGAATGAGGAGGTCAAAGCTAGAATCAGAAGGGCTTCAGTCAGCTGGCACAGGGTTAGTGTAAGACAGAAGAATGCCAAAGAAGCTGAAAGGTTTACAAAATATTGGTGCAGCCACTACTACTGAATTGTATAGAGACGTAGGCAATGAAGACAGAACAGCTGAGGAAGCTAGAGGTGAAAGAGATGAAATACCTGAGGTGGGTGATAGGATGTCCACTATAGGACAGATGATGAAATGAGGACATCAGAGCAGCAGCCAAAATAGACCCAATTGCAGAGAAAGTCAATGAGAATAGATTACAGTGGCTTTGGTACATATGCAGAAGAGCAGAGGGCAATCTAGTGAAGAGGATTTGAAGACAGACAGGAAGAAGGCAAGAGATGAAAGGACTGTGTGAGAGAAGACCTCTGGCCGTCAGATGTGATTGTTGAAAAAGATAGAAGAGTGGCATTGAATCGAGAGAGATGGCGACAACTGACACAACACCCCAACCCTTGGTAGAAAATGGGAAAAGGGGTTGTTGATGATGATGATGATGAGTTTGACCCTCTCCAAAAGAATTTCATGTTGCTACTCTGATCCTTTATGTATTTATATTTTCATTGCTTTCTGTTAGAGTTAACTGGTTAATTAAGTTAGCACACCTCTCAACTATCCAGAATTTTGCAGAATGTCCAGAGTTTTGCCTTACATTTTTCATCTGTCCTTCATAAAATGTGTTGCTTCTTTAGCAAATCATTGAGGATTGATGTCATTAATTAATGACAGACATTTGAGTTTCTGACTTCATATCCTTCAGAAACTGCATGAAGAATAAAACATTGTATTGTAGTAACTTTCAAGGTTTATAAGAGCAAAATTCAAACTCTTTGCCTGATTTGGGGCCTTCTTCCCCATTATTTTTGGTTTTGTCTAGAATTCTTGTACTGTGAGTTTGAGAGTTATATTAGTTAGCCTTTGAACTAGGGTAGAGCACTGATCACCATGGAACTTTTTAGGGTTCAGCTCACAGCTCACAAAGCAACAATGATCACATTTGTAAAACAAAATGCTTACACAACAAATATTCTAACATGTTACTCTATAACACATCTTAAAGTTATTTACAGAAAAGCATAATGTGAGGAAAATGGGATGACTGGGGATGGGGTAAAGAGTAGCATGAGTATGTAATAAGATATAGCAGAGTCCGTGCCTATTGTCAGCCGTTGGATGGGCTAACCATTTTACTGCCGAATATTGAAAAATAGGCATTGAACGTTCACTCAGCAAACTTTCACTTCATCGATAGGGTAACTACTTGTCCAACACTTCCCAATGTGTTTTAAACTCCTTTTCTCTATTGTAGTGTGGTATTGGAAATGGTGTATATAGTAAGGGGGTGTGATGAGGCGAAGCATCCCACCTGAGTGGGTTTGCAACACTTCCGTGTGGGAGACAGGGAAGTGTTGGACAAGTAGTTACTTACCCTGTTGATGAAATTAAAGTTCAGTGAGTGAACTTTCAATGCTTATTGTTCGATGTTCAGCTGTTCGATCATTAGCCCATTTGATGGCTGAACATTGACACCCAGAATTCTCTGTTATGGAAAGCTCATGTAATTTTGCCATTTCTAAAACATTTCTGGGTTGCTTGTTTGGATAAGCATTTTTGAACTGATTGAAATGTAGACTTAGAGCTAAGTATATTGAGTTTGGAGTGAAGAAACTTCCACAGTTGTGAGACAAGTACAGAAAATTTGTAATTAGTGCAGTGGATTTTATTCCTAGGGATTTGTAATGACATCTCTGAAAGAGAGAATGATCTTGGATAGTAGTTTGAAGGCAAGGTGTAAACTGGGCAGCTATAAATAGTACAGTTTCAAATTAGCATTTTTCAAGTTAAGGATTTGAGAATAAGAACTCACCTTTGTTTGACAGGAAGCCGCTTAGCTCCGATCAAGAGAAAGAGTAGTGGTGTTATCTTTGGGAAGAAGGCTAAGGAGGTAGATCTGCAGATATTTTTAGCAGTGGGAGGCAAATAATAGGTTTTCTTTTTTGAGAGTGCTAAGACTATGGGAAGACCATGTTTTATTTGGGATAGTAACATCCCTTTCTATCAGAAAAAAGGCCTAATTAAAGGTCAAATGATAAGGGTATCAAGAATGTCTAGTACTTTAGAATATTTTTTGGAAGAGTTGACACCATTAAAAATATGTTTTTAGAAAGAGGATATCTTGAAGTTTTGATAGACAAGATGAGTAAAGAAGTTTTGGATCATAGGGAGGACAAGTATCCCCCTTTATTAGGTTTGGGCCAGACCCAGGAACCAAAACCTAGCCAAGCACATAATACTGTTTTTTGTAATAATTATATATACACTTTTTCAAATAATTCTCAACAAATTGAAGAAGTGATTTCTAAGTTTTGGCCGGTTTTGACAGGACATGAAAAGTTAAAAAAAAACATATTCCAAGATACCCTAGATTTACTAGACGTAGGGACACCAATATTAAAGAATTATTTGAAAAGTTTCAACCCCAAGGGAGAATCAATAATGGTAAAAATTTGAAAAAAGGCACTTACTAATGTGGGATGTGCAAACAGTGCACATCCATTTCAAATAGACGCTCTTTCTATATTCCCTCAAGGAACTTTCATTTTCAAGCCAACATTTACATGAATTGTGCAACACAAGGGATAGTATACTTGGGTTATTGCACAAAATATTTTAGTTTTTATGTTGGTAAAACAGAGAGATCTCTAAGAAAGAGAATTTATGAGCATTTGTATGAGGTTTCCAGAAAAAAAGAAACCAATGCTTTCTACAAACATTCCATTACATGCCCAGAAATGCAAATAAATGTTATAGTATTAGAACAAGTACAAATGGATGGCAGAGGGGGTGACTGGGAAACACGCTTAGAATATAAGGAACTTCTTTGACAGCTCAAATTAGATGCTGCTACTAGTCCAGGTTTGAATGACAATATTAATATAAGAAGTGTTCTAAAATTAAGAATGGCTAGATTGTGAATATATATGAAAGGTGGATGTATTGTGTCTAGAAACAGTTTATTTAATTGATTTTGTTTATTAATCATGTCAGTGGTCATTTATTTGTTTATATACATCAATATATTATTTATTTGTACACATTTTATATTAGTATTTAAAAAGCATTCTAGTGAATATTTTTAAAAAGTATTTATTTACATATAAAAAATATCTATTTTTATATATTTATTGTGAGTATATTTAATTAAATAGACACTTGTGGTATACAATTAAATAGTAGGGTGAAATATACACAGTGGAATGAATTTTTTAATACAAGAAATAAGATTATTAATTAAATATTTTAACATATTATTGCTTTATGACATATATTTCTTTTTGTGAAACATCAATGTAATGCATAATAATGTAATAATGTATAAATGAGTGTAGCCAGGTCAATATGACAGATCAAATATGAATAATAATTTTTTGATATGGTATTTGAAAATGTACAACTTTAAACTTTAATTATGACCTGTTGTCACATGGTCGAAGGTGAGCCCTATATTAATGGCCCTTTTAGTAAACAGTTCATCTTGATAAAGCTTGGTATTTGAGCCAAGCGAAAGCGCTTGATCTCAATTGTTTTTTCTGGTTTTAAACGAAAGTTTTTGCTGAAAGTGAAGTTTCAACATTGGTTTTAACAAGGCAATAACAATAAAGTCTTTTATACTTCATCCCACGGTCTGGTTCTTCTAATAGTGGAACTACTGCTTTGGTGCTTGCTGCTTCAGCTTTGTTCATTACTAGAATAAGAACTCACCTTTGTTTGACAGGAAGCTGCTTAGCTCCGATCAAGAGAAAGAGTAATGGTGTTATCTTTGGGAAGAAGGCTAAGGAGGTAAATCTGCAGATATTTTTAGCAGTGGGTGGCAAATAATAGGTTTTCTTTTTTGAGAGTGCTAAGACTATGGGAAGACCATGTTTTATTTGGGATAGTAACATCCCTTTCTGTATTGCCATTCTCCCATCTGGGCAGAAAATGAAGTGTGAAATGTGTTTCCAAGAACAGAAGTTTGTCAGTTTTAGATTTAAGATCTGTAATAGTCTTGAAAATTAACATTTTCATCAAGTCAAATTCCAAGGATGCAAAAGTATTTAGCTGGTTCTGGTGATTCTGTTTTACTGTTTGTTGTGTACCAGTCATGAGGAATAAACTGATAATGAGTGTTGCTGCACCCCAAAGATCATTGCCTTTGCATTTTTGGTGCTTTTTAATAGCTTACTATCAAATATCCAGTTTGAAAATAATTCATTGTCATGCTCTAACTGATTCTTAATCGAGTGACAGTAGCTTGAGTGACAAATGACTATGTTATTTGTGTATCTGGCAAGCTGTAATAGTGTACAGTGAATTAAAGAGGGAGGAAAGACATACTTCCTCAGTGTTGTTTATCGGGAGTGTCACCAGAAATTTTCATTTGGTACTCACATAATGTTACCCACTGTCCTACCCTCTATTTGAAAAAATGCACGTTTCTGAATGATGACACTACACACATAAGGTAATACACACTGTATTCAGCTGCCTCCTTCCTACAACCATCAAAAAGCTGTGGTTTTCATATATGCTATCATGTGTCATGGCATGGTGCATGCATATCTGTTGTGTAGGCATAGGTAAGACAATGGCAAGCATATTTTACTTAATCTCGAAGCCATGGGAGGTTGGCATAATGGTTAAGGTGTTTATCTTACAGACACAAGGTACAGGGTTCAATTCTCACATAGGGTAATTGGATACTGTTAAAATAGCCCACAAGGGCAGTTAGCTTAGTACTAATCTATGAACCAAAACATGTTTGACGGATGTAAAGAAAATATGTACTTGACTTGAGTAACACAGCATGCTTGGAGATACCTTTACTGCTTGCCCACTGTGCTGATCCAGTACATTTCTGTTTTCCAAATGCTATGCAAACATATCATTACCACTGGGGCAAAATTTTATATTTAGAGCTGGAAGTCTGATTAAAGACTGCTTTGTCCACACAACAGTCTAGTGCAGTACAAATTGTAAAACATTTAATATTACTTAAAAGATCATTTAGTTGCATCCCACCCATTCTAGAATTCTCTTCAGTCTATCCAGTGGAGTTTTTGGCTTAATGCATTCTATTTGGGTGGATGTGATCTCATATCTCCATCAGCTATGCTTGTTAGCATTTACCATGTGCTGCATTATGAACCGTAATAACAAGAAGAATCCTTGAATACATAGGAATATAGGAACTGAGGACCAACACTTGGCAAATGATCAAAGGGATCACAAGATGCCTAAGCTTGTATGCTTTTATGTAGACACACTTATACATACTAGATACCCTTTTCAAAGACTTAGCAGTGCTCAACTCCTAACTGAATGGGGTAAGGTAAATTTCTGTATTCTCATCCAAAACTAAGCCTTTATATGGAAACTTTTGAAATCACGTTATGATCCTTTACTGTTATTGGATGGTTTGTGGTGAGCACAAACACATTACAGTGCATGGACATCATCCTCCTTTTCCATGGGTAATACTTAATGTGGTACCACTGGCTTGTCTATTGTTGTTTTGTCCTTCTATAGACACATCAGCACTCTGAGAATCATGGTGGCTCTTACTTTTTACTGTTGGAGCTATATCATGCTATTCTGGGGTAACTGCAGCTTGTTTAAATTATAGTTTCCTTGTAAGACTGTCAATGATTTGACTCTTTATAATGGCACTGAATTTACAGCCATCTACAAACCTCGTCAGCCATAAACCCTTAACATTAGCTTTGACCTCCAAGATGCAAATGCCAAATATGAGTGGCCCAACAATTAATCCCTGGGATACACCACTAATGACAAGCCTTTTGGAGGAAATATAGCCACCCATCCTAATTTCCTGGAATCTTTTAGTGAGCCAGTTTTCTATCCAGAGGGTTACATAGGGATTTACATTAAGCTGGAGGAGTTTATCAGCTGTACTTGAGTGTGTAATGATGGCAAACTCCTTTGCAAGGTCTAGATATGTGGTATGTATCAATTTTCCCTTATCCATTGCACCAGTTGTTGTTATTGTTGTTGTATCCTTTGGTTTTTCCCGGTTAGGGGTCGCCACAGCGAAACTCCGGTCCGCTAATGATAGGCAGTAGATTTTTACGTACCGAGTTGCCAGCCCTGTTGCACAACCTTCAACGAAGGTACGCCCATTCATGCATGTCTCCACACAGAAGACGCTTTAGCTGAGAATCGAACAGGACAACATCTTACTGTGAGGCGACAATGCTACCGCAGCACCACCACTAACTTTCTCAAAGAAGTTGACTTGCTTAAGTAGACTGAGTCTGACCTTGACAAAACCAAACTGGTTAAGCTTGAAGAGTCTGTTGGTTGCATAGCTCCTTATTTATTAATTCCATAATGATCCTTTCCATAGCCTTAAAGATAAGGCTCGTCAAACTAATGGATCTATAATTACCATGGACTGCTGATGCTCCACTTTTATGTGGGGGAAGACAGTTGTTGTCCTCCATTCATCTTGTACAAAGCCTGCTTGTAGGCTGATATTGAATAGCCTCTGTAAGGTGTTAGTCATGTCTTGTTTGAGGCTGGCCAGTAGGCATCCTGGTATGTTATTTAGCCCAATAGAAGCAGTGTTCTTGGCCTGGGGCAATACTTTGAGAACTTGTTCTTGTGAAATTTGATGGTGATGTGGATGCCAGTACGTGATCTGGTAACGTGGGGGGGGGGGTGAAGTTAGAGCGAAATTCTTCAGCTAGTAGACTGGCTATGTCCTCTGGGAATGAGTATGTGATATCATCTACTATATGCTCTGTGCAGTGCTGAGCATAGCTTCTGAGGTTTCTAACAAAGTTAAATAAAGGTTTGTGGTTGTCTTTAGCCTGGGGGGCTATTTTTACCTCATATCTAGCTTTGGCTGATTTGATCAGGGATTGGAGTTCCTTGTTAAGCTTAAAAAGAGTGTTTTGGTAATTAGAAAGTTACCCTTATTTTTACATGCACTGGGCTTTTTTCTTTTATTGTAGGTCCTATTTTTGTTGATGAAGAAATAAGGACGTCAGAGTGGAAGCCAAAGTAAACCAACTGTAGTGAAATTCAGGAGAAATAGATTGTGGTGGTTCAATCCCATATGCAGGAAAGCAGAAGGCTATTTACTAAAGTAGATTTTGAGAGACAAAGACAGGAAAAAGGCAAGAGAAAATGAGGATGACAAGCCAAGAGATGAATGGACTGACTTGAGAGAAGGTCTGTAAGAAGACAAGGCTGTAACTGGACATCTAACACCTAATTTAGTGCCCTTCAATTATCAGTCAGTTGAGAAGCAATAGGAAAATAAGGTCCTGTCACACTGCTCAAATGCTTGTTTTCTCTAGGTTTTTCACTTTGAATGCTGTTTGCATGTGATTGAATTTACATCTTTGTGATCATAGTTTTGACAGTCAACCACAAAGGAGTCAAAGTTTGAGTCTGAGTAGTTTCACCAGTGTCTGCTCTAGAGTAGACTTGCCTCTTGCAGTTCTTGTAGTTTTTAGCAATGGATCTCTGTGTAGTTTTATCAATGCATGCTTTCTGGTAGATTGGCTCAAACTTCAAGTTTGTTAGCATCTTTCCTGTAACTAACCTACTGGAAAGCACTAGAAAGCTTTAAACTGATATAAGCCTTCTAGCTTAAAAGAAAGACTTTGGAGTGATTGAATATCAGTTTTCTGTATTTTCTTGCTGTACTTAACTGTTTTCTGCCTAAACGCTGATTTTCCAGCACTTATTGTGATTTAAAAGCTTGTTTTTTTCACATATTGTACTTATTTGACTACCTGCACTTTTAAAAAGTTGTTTTTTGTTTAAATAAATTGTTTAACTGTTGTAGGCTACACACTAAAGTGCGATAGCCTTTTCTGATCGCTTGTAGTCGTTTAAAGCTGTTTTAAGTGAACTTTTTACTGTTTTTGCCTTATCTTTTAAAATAAATAAATAAATAACGTTCTTGTTTCCCGCCTTTCTAAGCTAGTATAGTCCAGTTTAAAGGCTAGTGCTGAAGTCAGGGCTGTGTTACAAGTTTCTGAGTTGCCCATACCTTACTTGGATAGAAGGAAGTTTCTCTGTTCACCTGTGAGAGAGGGGAACTTTGAGCAGTCATCTGTCCCTGGAGGAGTGGTTCCAGCCCAGAAGTTAGTAGTTTAAAAAATGTGTTGCATGGTTTTGTGTGCCGGGCAGCACCAGTTAGCTAGGATTAAATTATTTCCAGCTCCACTAAGTCTCCTCTTCAGTTTTTTACTTGAAGCTAGTCTAACGCTCCATCAAAGCACTCAAAAAGCATCCTACAGTCCAGCACTTGCTCAGACCTAATAGCAAGCACTAATATACCCCAACACTTGACTGCCAGCAGGGCAAGGCTCTTTATCCATCCCTCACCAACCAAGCGACTAAGCAGCTCACCCTACTATTCAGGCATGACCAAAGGGTGACTTCAGGTGTACTCTCCAGTCCAGCTGGTGAATCTGGGTATCCTGAGGCAATGTTACAACTGCCTCATGTACACAGACAGCCCTCTCCTCCTACCAAAAAACACTAACATATGTGAGAGATGCAATTATACAGCCAAACTGGAGGCTAAGGTATCTCCTCCCAAGACTGGAACAGACAGTCATGAGGAGAAGGTTAACACTTGAACCACACCTCCAGCCTCACATAGACCTACTAAACCAGCACTGGCAAAAAATACACATAAATACATGAAATCATACTCGGAGGCTCTAAATAAAAACCTGCAAAGCATCAGAGAGCTCCAAAGCAGAAACCCACAAAACCTGCACCTCCCGTCACAAACCAGACAACATATAAAACACAAAATCAGTGTGCCGCACAATCACAACCCTTAAGGCAAAATAACATACCTAACACACCAGTAATAGGTGACTCAATAGTCAGGCACAATGACGCCCAACTCACTAGGCTGGACAAGGAGAAGGTTACTGTTAGCTGCTTGTCAGGAGCCAGAATCCACCACATAACACAAGCACTTAGGTCACTCCAGAACAAGTACAAGTATGACTCTGTCATTGTTCATGTTAGTGTGAATGACCTGAGCCGTACCTCCCTGGACTACATGAAAAGAGACATGGAAGAGCTCTCTGATCATGTAGCCCAGGCGGGTATGACCCTGACCCTGAGTAGCATCCTGCCCTCAGCAAGAATGATACCTCAGTATAAAGAGAAAAATGATCAATTTCAACAATTGGCTAAGCTTCTGGTGTCATTCAAAGGGGATCCAGTGTATGTCAGCCTGGGATGACATGCTCGACAAGCCACATTGCTTCGCAAGAGACTGCTTGCACCTGTCACCCCTTGGCTTTCGATTACTTGCCAAGGCTCTTGCTGCCCCCTTAGTGAATTTTTTAGGCAAGACTCAAAATTCAAACCCACCTCCGTGAACAGCACAAGTAACAAATTGAGGGTTATGCTACTCAACGCCAGGAGTTTAAATCTCAAAATGCATGAGCTTGAAGCACTCCTAAGTATGGAGAATGTCGACATATGTGCAGTAACTGAAACCTGGTTCAAGGCTCCAGAGAGCACTCCAGCACTACTGGGCTACAACTCATACCACACATTTCGGCCACAGAACACGGACCGAAACACAAAAGGAGGGGGTGTATCCATATTCATCGAGGATACCCACACCTCTAGGTTAGTGGTGCAGCATGATACCTCTGAGATCATCCAAGTGCAACTAACATCGGGAAAATCTGCAATGCAAATTGTGGCCTGCTACAGATCACCCTCCATGACCCAGGATCACCACTCCACCTTTCTGGAGACACTGGAAAACATGAAGGTCCTACCGAACACCCTGATCTTGGGAGTTTCAATTACCCTACCATTAACTGGGAAAACTACTTGAGTACAAACTCCCAGGCTCAGTGCTTCCTGGAATTTATCAACTCAAATGCCCTGGATCAGCTGGTAAACTCCCCTACCGGAGGCCACAACATATTGGACCTGGTCATCACCAACATGGGCGACAGGTACTCTGTACCAGAGGTCAATCCATCACTGGTTAGATCAGACCATAAACTAATCACCCTGGATGTCCACACCCCACCACCACCCCCAACCAAGGAAACCACAGTGAAAAACTTTTCTAAAGCAAATTTCACCTTACTTAAGGCAGAGGTGGTAAGTTTCACAGCCCCCACGCTAAAGGATAACACTGCCCAAGTTGCAAAATCCTTTACAATTGAACTCTATGAGCACCTACAAGGATGCATGGATCATGCCATCCCTAGCAAAACCAAGACTCACTCCCTTAAGAGAAGGAAACCAGTCTGGTGGACCCCTGCCATAAGCAGGTTATAAAACAAAAGGAGGAAACTAGTTCAGAAAAAAAGCAAATCTCAAGAAGGAAAGACATCCCTGATCAGTATCAGTAAGAAACTAAGGTCCCTCATAAAATCATCCAAGGCTAACTTTGAAAGAAAAATAGCCAAGGATTCGAAAGATAACCACAAAGCCTTCTTTAGCTATGTCAAGAATCTAAGTGGCAACTCGCAGATATGCTCTGAGATACTGAAGCTACTGATATTGCCAACATACTGGCAGATAGATTCAGTGCAAACTTCACCTCCCTCTTACCATCAAAAGGGCCCACAACAATACCAGAAAAGTGTAGTGTCCCAGAAATCACAGAAGCACAGGTGAAAACAGCCCTTTCAAAAGCCAAAAACACATCATCAATGGGGTCAGATGGTGTCCCAGGCTGCATCTTGCACGAACTACAGAATGAACTAACCCCTCACCTAAACACGCTGTTCAACTTCTTCCTCTCCACAGGCTACATGCCCATAGAATGGCGCACAGCAATGGTTATTCGACTCCACAAAGGAGGGGCCACAACTGACCCTGGTAACTATCTCCCCATAAGCCTGACTAGCCTGGTCTGCAAGGCTATGGAGCGCATCATCATGGAACTCATTAACAAAGACATTGGGAACCTCCAAACACTTGACCCGACCCAGTTTGGCTTTGTTAAGGGCAGATCATGCCTACTAAACCTGGTTGACTTCTTTGAGACAGTTACCAAGGCCATAGACGAAGGAAAGGTGGTTCACACAGCCTACCTTGATCTCGCCAAGGCATTCAACACCATTCCTCACTCAGGTATTATAGAAAAACTCACCAGCCTGAACATAAACCCCTACGTCACAAGATGGGTTGCCAACTGGCTTACAGACAGAACTCACATGGTAAGAATAGCGGGCTCCGGGTCTGACTCTAAACCAGTCACAAGTGGTGTCCCGCAAGGCTCAGTTCTGGGACCTCTACTGTTCGGCATATATTTCTCAGAAGTACAGGCAAACACAGGAGGACTATGGCTAACCAAGTTCGCCGATGACTGCAAACTGGGAGCCATAATTGACTCTCCAGCTGACACGGACATCCTCCAAAAAGGCCTTACTGAGACAGACACCTGGTGTCAAAGTCATGGCCTCAAGCTAAATGCCAAAAAATGCATAGTCATCCCATTTGGGAAAAACAAAACACCCATGAATTATCACATAGATGGCAGCCCTCTTAATACAATAGAGGTAATAAGAGATCTGGGGACCCAGGTAGATAGTAATCTCTCATTTGACAATCATATTGCCAAAGTAGTTAGGAAATCTTTCTATGTGGCCCATCTAATTACTAAGGGGTTCACATCTAGAAATAAAGAGGTTATAGTGCCCCTCAACTCGTCACTCATCAGACTCATCATAGAGTACAGAGCCCCATTTGGGATGTACCTCACAAGACACTTCCAACAGCTAGAAAGACCACAAAAGCACCTCACCAAGAGGATTACTGGCCTTAAACATATGACCTATGCAGCCCGACTGAAAAACCTCCGGCTGTACTCAGTGGCATATCGCTTACTCAGAGGTGATCTCTGCCTGACTTACAAAGCCATGTCCAACTCAGAATTGATGGACATGCTCCACCTAAAGAAATCCAAGTCACTGCGAGCCACGCGCTCTAGTGAGCTAAATCTTGCCACAACAATAAATAGAACATGCTGGAGGGATAGATTCCTGTCACAGAGACCCCCCCATGCTTTGGAACAAAATTCAGAACTATATTAGGCAGAGCCCCTCACTAACACTCTTCAAGAGAAGCCTTGACGAGTGGATGGGTAACAGAAAGTACACCCCTGGGATCACTTCATTGGCTCTGCTCGACAGAGGCTCAGTTAATTTAATCAATGGGGCGGCAAAAGCCGACACTCTGGCTAGGCTTATAAATGCCCTTGGGCAGATAGCCTAGTACCTACCTATGAACCTATGAACCTATTTGTGCTCTGTCGACTCAAAATTGTACCTTGAACCCTTACACTTGCATCATTTTTGTACCCAGTTATATCGGACCAGATTATTTCCCCAGTTCTGGTAACATACTTTACAAGCTATACCAGCACCCTCACCCAGACATTCTGCAAACACTGTGTTTGTACTGTAGATGTGTTGCTCTTTGGCCACATAATTTTGTACTTCTTTCCCAATTACAGAAATGCGTCTTGCCGATTACACATATTTTTTCATAGAATCGGCATGGTGCCTCTTTAGTGTTACAGAAGCAACATATTTGTATATGCATGTTGTAGCTCTTGACATTTTAACCAGCCAGTAGTTACACTCCCTGCTACCACCCAAGTGTGCCCTCCCAAGCACAAAACTACCCCCTCCACTCCTGCAGCTGCATTTAGATCAGCTTTTAGGAGCTCTGCTTCTAAGAGACACTAAAAAATTTGAATTATGTGAACTGCTGTTCCAACATCCCATGAGAAAAGAGCTGCCAGACTTGTTTTGTGCTACAGTACTTACAAGCAGTGATAGCTGTGAGTTTAAGTCATTTGTTTGTGGAACTCATTGAATATGTGTTGCAATGACAACTTTTCCCATGGTGTCCAGTCTGGGACTTGTCACTTTTACTTTGAAATGAGCTGCAGTAAATATTAGTTTATAAAGAAAACTGCAATTAGTTTATATGCATGCTGCTGTGTGAAAATGTTACATTTTAACTTCAAACAGTACTTTAACCTTGCTTAAGCATGCCTTCTTAATGTTTCCAGATGGTTCTACATACAGAGAAAAAAAATAGCAATCTGCAAAAACACAGCTAACGAGAAGCACTCTTCTTTTTGAAAACAGTAGTCAGCTAGAATAATACTTGTTCTATTAACACATTAGATTTGGCTATTGCAAATTCTAGATTAGATAAAAGACTCAGATTTGACTATTTTGTCATATAGCATATTGACATAAAATGAATCCAGGAAATTTCCTAGCTTCAGACTTTTCTTTTAATGACACCATTTTAAAACATATGAATCTTCCAGTTGTTAGCCATATCCACTAAATCCATGGACTCTCCTCTTCCTCGAAGGCTTAAAAAATAGTAGCCATCGTTATCATTTAAACACGCCTTATATTGCTATAAGATTAACAAGGCTAATTGTCTGCAGATTGTTAGTTCTAATAATCTTCGTCCTTCGATCAAGGAGGAGTCCAGCGTTAGTGTCACACTTTTTATCTGAATAAAATATATTTACATGGTTCATTATTTTATGGGCATTACAACAGACTATGTTGTAAAACTGAAACCTTGTTAATATAAAGAGCATATCACCTAGTAAATATTAATGCAATGAGTCTATGATTGTAATAACAGTCGACAATGATGTGACAACTGTCTCTGAGCCAACTTACATATCTCACACACACACATACACACACACACACACACACACACAAAACACATTCTCATAGTTTGCAAGCCATTTTGACACCTGGTTTATATGTAAAATCTGTGTGAGACATTTCTATCAGGCCAATAAAAATATAATTTGAGTCTCCTGATTTCCAAGAAACAGATGTCTGTGTGTAGTGCTGTCTGCAATATTACTCATATACTCTATTTAGGGGCTGCAGGGATAAAAAGAAAGGCCTGTCACCAAATTCCCTTATGATATGAAGCAATTCCTATGAAATGAGTCCAGCTTCAATTATCTTGATAAGAGTACTTTCAGCTCTTATTTGTGAGAAAACTAGAATGTAATCAGTAAAGAGTTTCTTTGGAAGTTATATTTCTATTTACCCACCACAGTCATAAATTCAGCTTTTTCCCATGATATATACTTTTTACCCCTGCTGAAACTGGATCAGAAAATATTACATTCTAGAAGTTCAGTTTCTTTTACAGCAGTTAACATCCCCTCTCCCTAAAAAATCTTAAAACAGATTTATCTTTCTTTGTTTCAAAGCACAGCATGTAAACAAGTACACAGAAGCAGCTGTACGCAGTAGAAGCAAGTACACAGCAAGCTTTAAAACAAACCTCCCTGCTGGAACCACACCATCAAAGCTTTATAACAAAAGGAAGTAAATTATGGTCAAAAATACAAAATAAAACAGCTACAATGCTAGAACCCCATAATTAAGTAAGCAATTCAGGAGTCTAATTAAAACCACCAAGGCCAAATTTGTGGTAAAAACAGCCACCCAGTCCAAGGACAATCCCAAGGCCTTCTTTAGCTACATCCATAATCTCAAAAATGCTACAAAGCAGTACCATTGTGAACAAAACCACCTATACTGAAGCTGAAGATATAGCAAGCCTCCCTGCTGGTGGATAAACTCAGCTCCAACTTCACCCCCCCACCAACACCCTTCAGCATCTCACAGGAAATATCAGAAACCAAAACACTCCCAAAAGTCACCCAGGACAAAGTCCTAGAAGCTCTTTCAAAGAGCAAAAATATTTCATCTATGGGCCCTGGCAGTACCCATGGATGTGTTCTGAAAAGCATGAAGCATGAAGCATGGCTTATCCATGCCCTAAACAGCACTGTTTAACCTCAGTCTCCAAACAGACTTTGTACCAAGTGAATGTAGGACAGTAACAGTCATACCCCTACACAAGGGAGGGCTAGCCATCAACCTGGGTAACTAAATAGCATAAATCTGATCAGTCTCATACGCAAAACCAAGACTTACCGTATAATTAATCAGTATGGACATAGGAAACCTCAGCACTCTGGACCCATCCCACTTTAGTTTCATCAAAGGCAGGTCATGCTTATTTACCTAGTGGACTTTTTTGAAAGAGTCACCAAAGCAATTGACAAAGGCAAGATGGGGCACACAACCTACCTAGATCTGGTCAAAGCTTTTGACATTTTAGAAAAGTTTACTAAATTAGGAATAAACCCCTGTGTTACCCATTGGAATGACAACTGTCTCACAGATAGAGCACAACATAATAGTGGAAGCTACTACCACAAAACATATCACATAAACACACACATAAACTGGCACAGATGCACACACATGCACACATATATGGATACACACTCTACATATATTCATTTACACGTGCATAAACACAACACTCGTAAGCAAATAATTATGCATGCACATGCTCACATATCCACATGATCACACACATAAATCGGCACAGATATAAACATGTACACCACACACACACACACACACACACACACACACACACACACACACATTTGTGTGACCAAAAGAATATACTACATAAGACAGCTCTCAGCAACTCTGACCTCATAAACCATTGCAGATTACAAGTCCCCTCTTGTTTGTCTGTTTATTTATTTTTATTTTTATTAACTGAATTAGTCCCACTAAGCTTATGGGCAATTTTGGGGAGAGTCACAAGGTGATATTTATCCAATCAGTGGAAAATCCCATAGTCTTTCACAAGGGTTGCTGTCTGTTTTCTTCGGAGGACAGCATGGAAGAAGATGGCATGGTGGACAGAGGATATGCTGGTGGTTCTTCAAAAAGTCTGGAGGTCAAAGCTCTGGAGCCAGCAGACATAGAGTGGAGAATGATGTATTATTGCAGTTATCAGATGTACTGTAGCCATGGCAGCAGAATCCAATTAACTTTGGAAAGATAATGGAAATAGTCAAAATGATGTAAAACAACAGACTGCTTGTACCTCTGAATGATGCAGGTTTCTAAATTGCCAATATATAACACTGTTGCACTGTACAGAAAGGTGGATGTTGAGATGACAGACAGAAATGTGGAAGCCATGTAGTCAGCAACTGCAAAAGGAATAGCTTCAAATACGTATTGTTGCAATAATAGTCAAAATAAGCTCACGTGCTTTTCTTCTGCCTCTGTAGTGAAGGAGTGCAGCTGGAATGCTGTACATAAAACAACAGGCATGTGATCAGTTTAATTTCTGATGGACAATGTTAGGACCTCAAAGTATAAAAAAAGAAAATGGCATGGTCTTTAATACACTTAAGACTAAAGCCTAGAATGACATGTCCTTCAAAACACCAGCAGGTTTGGTGAGAATCATAACCAGACTAAGAGAAAATGAGACTGGAATCTTGGTATGAATATTAGGACAAAATATGGAGTTTTTTGAAGAGACAGTTTATTCATTCAGCTCATAATTAACACTTGACTTTTTTATATCTTATTTCTCCCATGTTTTCCCTAATCATCAGCTCTCCCTTTGTTGGAAGTAATCATACAGTCAGCAGTCAGGGGGTTTATAGTTAGGTAACTATCACACTTCCCTGGTGGCAGACATGATCACCCATGCTATTTCAGGTGCATTCTCTGGCATTCCTTGTCATGTGCATACTCATGCAAACAGATGCATGTATGGCACCTACCATCGCTGGCTTGGAATACCAAGTTCACTTCCTCCAGACTTGTGGAAGTTGATGTATAAGACTTTGCTTGCAGCTTGCATATGAACAATTTTACTGACTGGAACCACCATCTCCCACCAGCCAGGATAGGTGAGCTTGCATAGGCCTGTCAGTCACACCCTCTTCTGTCTGAGTAAAACCTGAGCCAATATGTGAACTCAGATCCCCTGGATTATATCCATCTGTGCTACAGAGCTACATTGGAAACAAATTTTCATGATGTGAGAAATGATCTCTTAAAACACTGATTAGAGATATCAATTTTTTTTTACTAGAAGGTAGTGATAAAGATGCTGTTACACTGGGGTACACTGAAGAATTGTCAGAAAGAAGTATTAAAAGTGTATGAATCATGCAGCGAGATTACTGATTGTGGTCTTTATACTTAATAGCATACCTGTACATGTAATTAATAATTATTTTCAATAAGAAACTGAAAATAATTTGTAGTTAACAACTTTATTCATAGTCATTTGAAATAAATCAAATAGTGTGGGTGGGAGAGCAGAGGGAAGAATTTAAATACTGATGTTTAGAATGCCCGGCATTAAAGAAGTGGTGATATGAGTTGTTTTGAGAAATAGTAGTTTCTGCATATTGAATGTAGGAATCTGTGAATGATCAATCAGCCATTTATTTACATGCACAAAATCTAGACTCATCTACAAATAAATCAACTAATAAAAATAAGACAAGCACGACAGAGTAAAGCACATAACATGTGAAAAGTTAAGCCATTTTTTTTTTATTAATTTATTAGCCAGGCAAACTCACTTGCCACAAGTCTCTTTTTGGGTTAGGTGGCTTGCTTAGAGGCACACATCAGGCAAACTGATGCTGAGGGAATCCAATCCCAGGCTATAGGATCATTTCATTTGCAGCTCAGTTATTCAAGAATTATTATTTGTGCATTAAACTATTATTTTACTTGAAATAGTGCATTTCCTCATGCTGTTGTAGCTGCTGGATTGTTTGCATTGAAATTGCCTTCTAAAACGGCTATCTAGCTAGTTGTTTTTTGTGGTAGAATTACACTTGTGGCAAGCTTTTAGTGTGTTTTTATATTGGGAGGACTGGAATTATTCATCTAGTGCCATTAGGTGATTGCCTGGTCCGTCTGAGCGGGGAAACACATAGAAGGGCTTTAAGTGTAGTTGTTTATTGGCCAGAGGGCTCAGTGGGAAGTTTATTGTATTTTCAGTGACTGTATGAATTAGGTGCTTTTGTGCAGAGCTGCTTTTTATGTACTGGTGGTTAACAGTGCCCTGTATAAATACAAACATCTCAAAAGCAAATTTCCCTATAAAGCTACCCATAAAACCCAGTAACCCAGTGAGAGCAGAGCAACCACCTTGCATGTTCACAAGCTTAGAGCAGCAAGTTTGCATGTGGAGTAGCACTGCCATTAAAATTCAGTACTTATAGCCTAGTCTAGTCTCCACCCCTAAAAAGCACCCTTAATAGCCTTCTGTTAACACCATTGTAGCTCACCAACTAAAGGACCTGACAACAGGGATATGCAACTTCTCAATTTCTCCCCAGCCAATTTGGTGGATACGGATATCTGTTGACAATGTAGCAACTGGCACTTACCAGGCTAAAAAAGAAGGTAATCATAGCCACTTTGGAGCCAATATCCACCATGTTATGTATGCATTGAAGTTGTTACACCACAGGTGCCAGTATATTTCAATCGTAGTCCATGTAGGTGTAAATGACCCGAGACATACTTCCCTAGACTATATGAAGAGCAACATTATAGATATCTTAGACTCTGTGTGTCAGGCTGGTATGTGCCTATCACTGAGCAGCATTCTACCTTCACTAAGGATGGGGCCACAATATGAACAAAAGATGACTGACTTTATCAATTGGCTTTGTTTCTGGTGTCATTCTAGGAGGAGTCCAATATTTGTCAATATGAGAGAACATGATTAACAAAACATGTTCCTTTGCCAAAGATAGACTGTATCTGTCTCCTCCAGGCTTTAGTATATTGGCTAAAACTTTATTATTCTCCATAGAACTGTTTTTCGGCAATGCCAAATTAACAAGCCTACTGACAGAGCAAGATGTGCCTATTCCCACTACAGGTTCCAACATATTGGATCTGGTACTCACAAATATAGTTTACCTCCCTCCAATGTTATGACCTCCCCAGTAAGGTCTGATCAGAAAGCTCCTTTGAAATAAAATCAATTCTACACTCCAGTAAATCCTGTAAGAGTTAGGAGTGATAGCCTGTCAAAATTCAGTGCCCCTCCAAATCCAGAAAACACAGCACCCTATGCAGAATTGTCCACAAAAACTCTGCACAGTTATGTCAGTGGCTGCACAAAAGCTACTATACCTACCAGAAGTAAGCCTAAAACAAACTATAACAACAAACTACCCTGGTGGACTCCTACATTAAACAGGTTGTACAACAAAAGGAAAAAGTCAGAACTAAAACTAGGAAGTGCAACTCACTAATCAAACTAAACAGAAAACAAAGAGGGCTTATTGAGACTAAGAAAGACAATTTTGATGTCAAGATAGTGTCCCATGATAAAAACAACCATAAGGCCTTCTTCAGCTATGTCAGAAACTTCAAAAACAGCACACAAAAATGTGTCAAACTGGAGATTAATGGTGTCAGTTTCACTGAACCAGGTTAAATGACAAATCTGCTGCTAACAAATTCATCTCCAGCTTTACTCCCCACTCACTCCCAGTCACCCCACAGAAAATACTTTCAAACATAATCCCTAACTATAAATAGGGAGCAAGATGCATGCTCTAAGGTGAAGAAATCTATCTCAATGGGCCCCAGTAATATCCCAGGATGCCTCCTGAATAGCCTGAAATATGACTTGTCAGGACCACTGAAATCAGTATTTACCTATAGTCTCAGAAGAAGCAGACTACAACAGTCATATATATACATAAGGGTTGACCATCAACAGATGCTGAGAACTACAGACTCATTAGTCTGACTAGTTTATATGTAAAGCCATGGAACAAATTATCATTGAAATGATCAACAAAGACATAGGAAACCTTCAGACACTGGACCCAGCCCAGTTTGGTTTTGTCAAAGGCAAGTAATGCCTACTAAACCTGATGGACTTCTTTGAAAAGGTCACCAAGGCAAAGGATGAGGGTAAATATAGAATACTGCATGTCATGGCCTGGCTAAGGCATTTGATACAATACCTCACGTGGGAATTGTTAACAAACTTACAGAATTAAGCATAAACCCCTATATAACATGCTGGATAGCCAGCTGGGTCACATATAGGACCCAGGAAGTTAAGATTGGTGAGACCAACTCCACGAAGAGGCCGGTCACCAGTGGAGTCCCTCAGGACTCCATTATGGACCTGCTTCTTTTTGCATCATATTCTCGAAAATCAAGGCCAGTGTCAGAGGCTTCTGGTTGAAGAAGTTTGTGGATGACTGAAAACTAGGAATACTAATAGAATCCACTCAAGAAACTATCATCTTGTAAGAGGGTCTAAACACAGACAAATAATTGGTGTTAAAGTCAGTGCCAAAAATTTCATAATAGAACCTTTTAGAAAGTCGGTCATCTGTAAAACGATGTCATTGATAAACTACCCCTAAGAAAAGACAAAGTAGTCAGGGATTGGGGAACACATGTAGATTATATCCTGGCATGGGTCTATATTAGATTATCGAACTTTCAAAACTTCGACTGTCATATGGTCGACACCATTTGACCAAACTTTTAAAAGTTCGAAACTCTAATAAAAAAATAAACTACACAAATAACCTACCTGAATATTTTAAGCAGGGGTCAAGCCCCCATGGCCCCCCACTTGGAGGGGCTGTGTCCCTCACACCCCCCCTTTAAATATATCAACTCCAAGATTGCACTACAGTGCAGAAAAAGGAAATCTTCCTGTTCCGCGCTATACGAAGATCTCCATTAAGACGTTCAAACTTTCAAAAATTCGATCATATGGTATCAACCATATGACAGTCGAACTATTAAAAGTTTGATCATCTAATATAGACCCACCTGACATTCAACCAACATGTACTCAAGGTAGTATGGGAATCATTCTGTGTCACTCAGCTTATAAGTAAGTGCATGGCACTTAGGTCCAGGGAAGTCACCATGCCACTGTATTCAGCACTCATCAGACCCATCACTGAGTAAAATTCCCCTTTATGTATGCACCTGACCAGACACATGCAACAACTGGAATGCCTACAAAGGTTCTTCACAAAAAGAATACAGGGCCTAAACACAAAATGATCACCTCAAAGCCCTATCTGTATATTGCTTCCTATAGATTACTGGGAGGTGATCTATGTCTGGCATGTAAGGCATCCTAGGATTCCACTTTGATAGACCTTTTGCAATCTGCAAAATCAAAAACATCAGAACTACATACTGGATCTAAGGAGCAAAACTTCATGTGTGATATAAATAAGACATGTTGGAAAGACAGCTAGGTATCTCACAGAATCCCCATTATATGCAATAGGCTTCCCATGCATGTGAAGCAGAGTTCTTCCATCCAAACTCTGTTCAAGCATAACCTGGACCACTGCATGGGAAATCAGAAATTCATCCCTGGCTTGGCACCCACATCTCTGATGGACAGATGTAGTCATTAAATCATGGCCTAACTAATATACACCCCTTTAAATAATGTCCAAGATACATTCACAAGTGGGACACGTGGATCACACGGCCAGGCTTATAAAGTCTCTAGTTGTCATTAGCCTAGTATAAACCTATGAATATAAGATAAGGTTTGCTGCTAGATATTGCACTAGCTGAAGCTGTGCCAGATTAGTGCAGGGAAGCCCAAGGTAAAGGATGCTACAGTAATTAAAGTGGGTAGAAATCATTGCATGGACCACAACAGGGAGGTCCACTAGTAGTAGAAAGTAGATAATTTGGTTGATGATCTTCAAATAAAAACAATCATGCGACTCCCCTCTTTTCATCATTCTTGACAAGCAAATTATTTGTTTTCAGTAAGTACTGCTTGATTTGTTTCTAACTTCAGAATATCTTCCTAAATACTTCATCCTTAAATTTTCAGGGTCTGTGTATTAGTTTCCCCTCAAGTGTTTGTCAATGCTCTGTACAGACTCAGACACCTTGACTGACATTTTTCCTGTAAAAGCACAATTGAAATTTCTCCAGTACCTAGGTGCACACAGGACAACTAGCCTGCAGTGACAAGCACTATCCCCCTAGCTGCAAACCGGATACTCCTGACATTGATCGATATTATCACTCCAACTGTCTAATCAATAAAAAAAAGGGTCTGTTGCCATGGATATGAACTTTACCACTGTCTCTGTTACCAGTTTGGCAGATATGGGCATCCTGAGGTAATGTAGAAATTGTCTCATGTTTACTGGCAACCAGTTAATTCTCAAACAAACCAATATGGTATGTGAGAGATGTATTTACACAATGTCAACGGAGGCAAAGCTCTCACATAAAAGTACTACTTATGTCAATAACGTTGTCAGTAGTACACAAAATGCACCCATCACATGCAGTTCAAAGCAGACATATGCTGAGGCACTTAAATGTAACCTTCCTAAACCACAAAGACCTCCTAGATGAACTATACATAACAAATACGCTCAGGAGCCCCAAATGCACTCTTTCAAGAAAACATCTCATGAAGCCTCTACATCTAAGCCCATAAGGCAAGCCACCACACAATCCAACATTCTAGTCATTGTAAACTCCATTGTGAGACACACTGATGTCCCTCTCACCAGGCGAGGAGAAAGCCACAGTCAGTTGCTTATAATGGGCTATGATCCACCACATTAGGAATGCACTCAGCTCTTTGGACCACAAGTACCAATATGACTCAGTCATAGTCCAAGTGGGAGTAAATGACCTGAGACGTACCTCCCTAAACTATATAAAGAGAAACATCATGGAGCTCTTAGAATATGTCTCAGGCTGGTATGAGCCTAGCACTGAGCAATATTTTACCTTCTCCAGGGATGATGCCACAATACAAACAAAAGATGACTGACTTTAATAAATTACTTAGTTTCTGATGTCATTCTAAGCGGGTGCAATATTTGTCAGCATGGAAGGAGATGGTCAACAGACCAGGCTTCTTTGCCAGGGATGGTCTGCACCTCTTCCCTCTAGACTTTCGGATATTATTTTATTATTTCATTTTTTATTTTACATTTCTTTACCAGGAAAGTCTGACTGGGCAGACTGCCCATTTTTAGAAAAGCTCCAAAACATTAACAGTACAACATAGAAAAGGAAATGACAGTAAAAGTACAAATAGGAAGATTATTTAATACATTCAAAATTGCTATTATATACACTTCTAGGTGGTTGTATTAAATATAGTTATAAATAGTAGCATAATGCCATGAAATTGTAGGCTAAGATACAGTCAATTAGACAGGTGGTAATGATGAAACTTTGGGATTGGAAAGAGGTGATGAGTATTAAGACAGGTAAGAACAGCAAACAGAAGTTAAGGTAATGGCTTTATATGTTAATATTGTATGATTGCTCAAGATTTCGAGTGAGTGAATGAAAAAGGAAAGGTTACAGTTAAAGACTGTACAAGGTTGATGTCATAGACAGTTACAGGGTTTAATCTGGGGAGGTCTGAAATAAGATAGGGTTTACAATACAGAGAAAGACAGAATGATCAAGACAGCAGAGATAGTTGTAGCCAATGAGAATAACCTCCTGGGTGTGCTTACCTGAGTAAGTCTCCTGTGTATCAGAATGTCTGAATATGTTATGTGAGTTGTGTAGCCTGGGATGGAATAGGAGCATATCCATGGGATACCTAAATGGGATTTGAGAAGGGATTTGAAATTAGCTTTGTTGGCTCTGTTTCTTATGTTCAGGCATATGGTATTCCAGATTTTACATACATAGCTGCAGTATAGGGAGTCACCTGAGCTGTTTTTGTTTCTGGCAACGTCCATCAATGATTTACTACTGGATCATAGTAGTCACTTGGGTATTGCTTTATTAGGCCTTACAGAGCTGTTTTTTTTCAGGTCAGTAGAATATTTGATGGGCTGTGGTAAGTTGGTTAAGGGTGAGCAGGTTGGGCAGTTCTAACCAAGATAGTTGTTTAAGGGCCTGACAGTGATGAGACTTGAAGGTTGAATCAGATGCAAATTTTATGATTTTGTTGTAGCAGGTGTTTATTTTGGATAAGTCAGTTTTGCTGAGATTGGTGAGTATGGGGGATGTGTAGAGAAATGTGGAGACTAGGTGGGTTCTGGCAATGATGGATTTGGTGTTATTGGAAATGTAGTTTTGCATCTGTATAGAGTTATGAGTTTTTTATGAACTTTCTTAATTGTTTGGGCAATATGTAGGTCAAACTTCATGTTTTGATCTATTATAACACCTAGAAGTTAGGATTGAAGGAATGGAGTAATGATGGCATTGTTGTTTGAAATTATTTTGAATGAGATCATGGGATCTGTGGGTATAGTTGGGTGACATATCAGCTTGGTTTTGTTTGGGTTGAGTATAAATTGTGCATCTGATAACCATGTTTCAACTGTGGTAAAGGACTCTTGTCTCATTTTTTGAAGTTCTTGGAGGGTTGGAGAGGAACAGATTAGGGTTGACTCACTGGTGTATTGGACTAATGTGGCATGAAGGGTGGCAGTATGAAGGTTATTGGTGAATAGATTAAAGAGAAGGGGACCAAGGATAGACCCTTGAGGGACTCCTAAAGTAACCAGTAAAAGAGGTGATAAGTTATTTTGCCATTTTACAGCTTGCATGCGGTTGGATAAGTATTCTTGAAACTAATCAATAATGAGATAGTTTATACTGAGTTCAGATAGAGCAGTTAAAAGTTTATTGTGAGAAACAGCATTGAAAGCTTTAGAGAGATCTATAATGATAGAAGATACCAGGTTGCCTTCATTCTGGTGTTGATTAATAGTGTTAGTGAAGGTGAGAAAGGATGTGGTAGTACTGTGGCTAGGGTGGAATCTATGCTGGATATTAGGTAGGAGTTTGTTGGATAGGAGATGGTTTCGGATTTGAGGATGTATGCACTTTTTACGATAATTTTAGATAATGGTGACAGTATAGCAATGGTCTTATAATTTGATAGCTCAGTTGAGTTGCTGCCTTTGTATAATGGTATTATGTGAGATATTTTCCAGTGTGTAGGAATATGTTGTTCGGAGATGGAACAATTAATTAATAAAGAGACTGGGTATGATATGGCTTCTGCTGCAATTTTGAGGTATTCAGCAGGTAGATTATCTGCAGCAAGGGTTGCAGCTTTAAGTTTTTTTAGGTATTTATGTATTGCACTTGTTGCCATAAGTTGTAGGGAAAATAAGTTGTTTTTATGAGCTATAGAAGAGAGATGGGGTGGTGGCATTAGACAGTTATTATTAGTGAGGGCAGTTATGGATTCTTTGAAGTATTTGTTAAACTGGGTAGCAATATTTTCAGAGGACTTAGTAGTAGTTGGGGATGGTGTGCTAGTTTGACCAGGTTGTAGAATTTTGTTAATAGCCGAGCAGAATTTTTGCGGGTTCTTTTTGTGTTTAATTTGTATTTCTGTACAGTAATGTTTTTTGTCAAGTCTAATTTGCTTTTTTGATTTGTTTCTTAGTTCAAGGTATTTTTGTAGATTTGTAGTAGTTTTATTATGAGACCAAGTTTTTCAGGCTTTATCTCTTTCCTTTAGAAGTGATCTAGTTTCTTTGGTGAGTCAATGGGCATAGTTCGACTTTATTCTTACTGTTCTAGTGGGGGCCATAGAAATTAGGATGTTTAAGAAGGTGATGTTGAAATATTCTACTACATTATCTATGGGGAGGAATTTTAGTGGATGTCAGTTGCAAGATATGAGTATGGACACAAATTCTTGAGGGTTAATTTTTTTGTATATCAAATTTGCTGGAAAGAGGAAGTTGTTGTAGGATTTACATGGAGATGGAGAACAAATGTTGGGAGGTGGTCACTGTGAGAGTCAGGGAGGCTACCAAAGTGATATGGCAGTACAGGTTGGTTGGTAAGGATCCAGTCGAGGAATTGACTCCTTTCTAGATACTTTATCTATCCTAGCTATAGTTTGTGTAATTTGAGTACAGCCATGGATGTTGATATGGTTAGTGGGGTGCACAGCATTACAGGAAGACCAGTCAATGTTGAAGTCACCTAAAATGATAGTCTCTTGGGGGAGAATTTTTGTTATCCATTGTAGGATGGATTATAATGTGTTGATGTTGTTACCAGAGGGAATATAGGATCCGAATATATTTATGTTTTTCTTTGGGTTGATTTTTATTCTTGTGAACAGTATCTCGGCATTATTGAAAGTTGGGGGGGGGGTTGTGGTCAATGATTTCAAGTACAAGGTTATGTTGGAAAAGTACATAAATAACTCTTACCTCCTTTGGTTATTCTTGTTATTCTATATTGCCTTAATATGTTGTGCCCTTGGTGAGCTATTTCATTGTCACTGATTTCTGGTTTAAGCCAGGTCTCAGTGATCAGCACTATATCAGGAGAGTATAATGAAAGGGAGGAATGTCGTTTTTCTATTTTATTGTTTATTACATTTGGTTTAGTATAAACAGGTCAGTTCCTTTTCTGGGGAACTTTAGTATATTTTGTGGCTGAGTGATGGGAGTAGTAAAAGCAGTTACATGGCCCAGGTTATGGTGTATGTCCTCACTGAGGATAAGTTGGGATGTTATGAGGAAGATAAGTCTTTAGACATAGTTTTGTCATATTGAATGGATATATCTGTGTAAGAAAGATGAGGAAGTAATGTGAATGTGGCTAGGTTGATTTGGGAGCAATTAAAGATAGTTGGGGCTATGAAGAGTAGTCTGGGTTTTGAGGGATATTGGTTGGGAAATGGTGTAGTATGGGATTGTGATGTAAAGTTGAGATTAGTTTGGTAGGAGGTTTACTTAGCTACAAAAGTAAGAGTTAGGTTAACAGTGCAGTGTAGGGTTAATGTGTTAGGTTATGTTGAGGAGAGTTATAGTTAAGGACTGGTTTGCAAAGGGTAGAGTAGATTAGTAGGATGATGGAGTAGAGTGGAAGTGGGGTTGTGATTGGGTGATGGAGATGAGAGGAAGTGACCTGTTTAAAATAAATGTAAGGGTCTATATTAAAGCCAAAAAAGCTGAAATCCATGAATGCAATTACATCGACACATGAATGTCAATCTACAAAAACAGTGAACTACGGAAATGTCGAAAGCCAGAATGCCGAACAAATTTCCTTTGCCAGCAGGGTAATCGTGGGGATGAGGAAATATATCCTTTTCCCCACTGTAGTGCGGTCTCAGAGTTGGTATATACATATATATATATATATATATATATATATATATATATATATATATATATATATATATATATATATATATATATATATATATATATATATATATATATATATATATATATATATATATATATATATATATATATATGAGTAGGGGGTGTGGGGGGTGCAGCCCCCATGCAAAAACATTTGGAAAAGTGTTTTACATTAGGTTTGTTTAGTTAGGTTTAACTTACCTGTATGGCGCTGTTGCTTCCGGAAATTCATTCGAAGTTCTGATTTTCGACATTTCCATATTTCGCTGTTTTAGTAGATCGACATTTATGTGTGAGTTTCAGCTTTTGTTGTTTTAATATAGACCCAAATGTAGGAGTAGAGAGGATGGGTGGGATTTGGTGGTAGGGTAGGGTAGCGAAGTGAGCCTGAGCATAGAGAGGGGGAACGGTGTGGGTTGGGCTGGTCTGGAGCAGAAATGCACAGGGAATGCACCAAGACCAGGAAAAACAATCAGTGAATGCTGTAGGTAAGAGCAGGGGGAAATGTTTTATAGGTTCATAGGTTCATAGGTTTATACTAGGCTATCTGCCCTAAGGCATTTATAAGCCTAGCCCAAATTTTTGTGGCTTACGCCACCCCTTATATGAAAAAATACTGTGCCCATTAGTTTGTTGTGCCTCTGTCCAGCAGTGACACAGAGATGATTCCCGGGGTATAGGTTTATAGGTTTATACTAGGCTATCTGCCCTAAGGCATTTATAAGCCTAGCCCAAATTTTTGTGGCTTACGCCACCCCTTATATGAAAAATGTATTGACCTGTGCTGGGATTCGAATCGTGCATCTATTACATATTAAGCCAGAGGTCTAACCACTATGGTACATCAGAAGCATGTTACTTGTAATGCGGGAATAACAACATGCTTAATGTTAGAGAAAAGCTGGAGTGTTATCTATGGGTAAGCCAAATTACACATGAAGAGGAAGAAATCTACTGAAGCTATTATTAGCTAAAACATTGTCTTCCTCCATAGTGCCTTTTTTAGACAATGCCAAGGTGAAAGTACTTCCGACATAGCAAATCAAAACCAAGAAAATCTAAAGGTATTACTGCTCAGTGCTAGGAGTCTAAATAAAAAAATCCACTCCATAGAAGCTCTCTTCACCTTAGAGAATGCTGACATCTGTGCAGTCACTGAGACATGGTGTAAAGCCATGCAAGGCTCACCAACAGTGGAAGGTTATAATGTCTTCCACACATTTAGACCAGCTACTTCACAGGCAGGGATGAAAGGTGGAGGTGTCTCTATTTACTTCAAAAATAAACACACTTCAAGGCTGGTCAAATAGGACAATACTTTATTTATTTTACATTTGTTAACCGGGCTAGTCCAACTGGATACATGTCCATTTTCAGTGGAGGCCCGAGGAGAAAAGCTCCACTAACTACAACTTAACAAGTTAAAGAAAACATATACAGAATTATGCGATAAAAGGAAACATTTGCTTAAAATATATTTCAGAATGTATATACACAAGAGTACAATATGAGACTTCGCAGGAGAGATAGGTTAGATAATTTACTAGGTTACAGTATTACTACTTTATACTGAGAAATAGAAATAGATTATGATAGATCGAGATGAAAACCTGAAAGAGGAGAAGGAATATTACAGAGAGGTAACTCATA
Organism: Protopterus annectens; assembly: GCF_019279795.1. Classification (NCBI taxonomy): domain Eukaryota; kingdom Metazoa; phylum Chordata; order Ceratodontiformes; family Protopteridae; genus Protopterus; species Protopterus annectens. The sequence goes on from NC_056731.1 coordinate 1,372,688,039, forward strand.
CAAAGTAATGGAAGTAATACATGCACATAGAAAGAAGGTAAATAGAGAGTGAGAGGGATAGGTAGAGGAAATTAGTGTGAGTTAGAGTTTAGTCGGGGTTAAAGCATGGACATATCCACTGATTTTTAAGATAAATTCTTAGTTTTTGTTTGAACAAAGCAGGGGTAGGCATAGAAGTAAGTTCAATAGGAAGTTGATTCCAGCGTTTCCCAATGGCGTTAGAGAAAAGGAGTCACCAGCAAGATTGTTGGATTTAGTTAATGTTACTAGGAGTTTGCTTGAGGAGCGAAGTGAATTCAGGTTAGAGTAAGGGGTCAGAAGTTTGGAAAGTGCAGGTGTGTTGTTAGGTTGATAGAAGGCTTTATGGACAAAGGAAAGTTGGGAAAGAAGCAACATATTTTCTAGTTCTAGCCAGTGAAGTTTCTGAAGGTTCAGACAGTGGTGAGTTCTGAAAGGAGTGCCAGTTGCAAATCTGGCAATGCTATTATATGTGTTAGTCAGTTTAGAGAGATTGTTTTTCTTCAGGTTAGTGAAAATTGATGAGGCATAGAGAAGAGTTGAAATAAGGTGAGAGTGGGCAAGGGTAACTTTTGCTGTGGGGTTAAGAATGTTTTAATTCTGTAGAGGGAGCCCAATTTTTTGTTTACAGTTTTAATGGTATTATTAATGTGGCAATCATAGGTAAGGTTGTTATCAATCATGACACCTAGTAGTTTGGTAGTAGAGTCGGCTGATATGAGGGTGCCATTAATAGATAAGATGGAGAAGTCTAATGTGGGGGACCTAGTAGTAGGTTTAAAGAGGAGGAGTTTTGTTTTTTTAGCATTTAAAAGTAGGCAGCGTTTTAAGAACCATGCTTCTACTTTGTGGAAAACATTTTGAGTAATAGTTTGAAGCTCAGGTATGGATTTAGCGGAGCAAATAAGAGTGGAGTCGTCTGCATATTGTATACAGCTAGCTTGGGGAATAGCTACTTGTAGGTCATTTATAAAAAGGGAGAAAAGGAGGGGTCCAAGAATAGAGCCTTGAGGGACACCAAGAGAAATTGGGAGAAGAGAGGAAAGTTTGTTATCCCAGAGGACTGCCTGTTTTCTGTTAGTGAGATAGGAAGTGAACCAATGGATAGCCTTTGGTTGTAAAGCAAGAGATTCCAGGATTTTTATGAGGAGGGGGTGGTTGACCATGTCAAAGGCTTTGGACAGGTCGATAAAGAGGGCTGAAGATAGGATATTATTGTTGCGGTTTGTGTTTATAAAGTCAGTAAAGGAAAAGAGAGCAGTGGTGGTACTATGAAAAGGCCTAAAGCCGTGTTGACAGGGAGTAAGAATGTTATTTTTAGTTAAGTGATTCATTAGCTGGTAGTGAACACATTTTTCCATGATTTTTGCTAGGGGAGACAGGAGGGCTATAGGTCTGTAGTTAGAGTATTCATTGGAGTTACCTCCTTTATGTAACGGTATAATGTGTGAGATTTTCCAGATGTCAGGTATGGTTCCTTCTTTAATAGTTCTGTTGATAAGGATAGAAATGGGATAGGCTATTTCCTTAGCAGCTTTTTGGAGGAATTCAGATGGAAGTTGGTCAGCAGAACGGGTACATGGTTTGAGTTTTGGAGGCATTTTGGATGAAGGTGGTGGAGATGGGTTGTATTATAAATGTTGGTTGATTAGAAGATGCAAGATCAGGGATGCTAGAATTGTCAATGGGAAGGTTGGAGGCCAGTGAATTGATAGTATTAGTAAAGAAGGAGTTGAAAGCATTGGCAGTTTCATGGGAAGAATTATTACTGGACCCAGAGGGAGAGGGAGTGGTAGTCTGTCCGGGGTGGAGAAGTCTATTCAAGGTAGACCAGAATTTTTGGGGATTATTATAATTTGCTTGTTGGAGGTTACTGTAGTAGTTTTTCTTGTCAGAAAGAATAGCTTTTTTGGTACTGTTTCTTAGGTGTCTGAAAGTCACTTGATCTGAGGGAGATTTACTAGTTCTCCATTTTACCCAGGATTTGTTTCTGAGTAGCATTTTTTGTCTAGTTTCCTTAGATAGCCAGGGGGCAGGTTTAGTTTTGACTCTGATAGTTCGTTTTGGTGCATGTTTGTCAAGGATTGATAAAAATGTGGTATTAAAAAATTGAACAGCTTCTTCTAGAGGAAGAGTTTCTAGAGGTTTCCAGTTACAGGCATTTAGTTCAGTGTTAAATAGGATAGGGTTAAAATATTTATTACTGCGAGAAGTTCTGACGGTAGGGGCGTTAGTAGTGGTGTTCTTCTTTCTTATGATATAGATTAAGTTGTGATCACTAATATCATCTGGCAGAGTGCCCGTTTGATATTGTAGTTGTGGTTTATTGACAAGAATCCAATCTAGTATACTTTCTTTGTTGTTAGGTTTGTTAATCCTAGTCGGGGTGTTTATTGTTTGAGTAAAGCCATGGAGATTAATAAGAGAGAGTGGGTTGTTAGTATTGACTGAGAACCAGTCAAGGTTAAAGTCCCCAAGTATTACAGTTTCTTGTGGGTAGGTAGATGAAGCCCAGCTAAGGATGTTTTCTATAATTACGGAGTTATTTCCAGGGGGTAAATAGATACAGATAATATAGATGGCTTTTTTTGGGTTCAGTTGTAGTTTTGATATAAGGAGTTCGGCCTTGGAGTTCTCCAGGGGAGTATAGGGTACTAAGGATAAATTTAGATCAGACTTAAATAGGAGTGCTACTCCTCCACCTTTATGGTATTACGGTCCAGTCTCAGAATGTTGTAACCTGGTGGAATGATTTCAGTATCTTTAGTGAGGGTTTTAACCAGGTTTCAGTTAAACATAGGATGTCAAAAGAGTAATAATCAAGAAGGGAGTGCAGATGGGTGACTTTGTTGTTAACACTTCTGATATTAAGGTGTCCTATGAGTAAGGTATTTGCATTAGAGGTTGGTAATGGAAGGGATGAGTTAGAAATGGTAGGTGTGGCTCCAGAGGAAATAATAGAGGGTCCTGGGTTAGGATGTATATCACCATCTACCAGGGTAGAGGGGTAGTGTTTTAAGTGGTATTTACTGGTAAATAACAGTAAATATTTTAGTTTTCTTAGCATGAGATTATTAGGTTTAAGATGGGATAGTCTATGGTATTTAGCTAAGAGGTAGCAAGAGGTAGATGTAATGTTAGAATGTGTGAAATTTGAGGTTGTTAAATCTGAAGCAGTTTGTTTGGAAGAAGTTTTAAAGTGATAATTATACTTTATTTCATAAGAGGTAAGGAGATAGGGTAGTATGAGTACTAGAAAAGAGATAGACAGGGGTAGTAGCTTAGCTGGATTTTGTTTGATTATATAGGCCATGGATGCCATTGTATAAGTTTTAGAGGACAAGTTGAGGAGGGGATAAAAGGAACTATCAGGCCCAAGATAGGATATAAGTATAGTAGAAGTTAATGAGAAGAGGAAGAAGGAGCTTGAGTATAAGTCCAGGTGTAGGAGGGAGGGGAGATAAGAGGGAAAGGGAGTAAGGTAGTTACTAGTGGGTGGAGACTAACAAATTAGGACAGGGGTTTGGATAGGTGTGTTTGTATAGGGGGTGTGGTAAGTGAAGTATAAGGGTAGGGGTACGTGGGGTGGGTGGGATAAGGGGGTAGTGAGGGGAGCGGAGCGGGGCAGAAACAGTTAGAATAGAGAGAGCGTAGCCAATCAGTTCAGCAGAGGAGCTGAAACACTACGTAGATAGGAAAGTAGGAATAGGAGCTTAGTGAGAGAAATGATATTTAGATATGCAGGTGAAAAACATAGAAGGAACAAGGTAAGTATACAAATAAAGGTACAAGTATTATACAGGGAAGAAAAAAAAGGTATGCTGAGGGAAAAGAAAGAGGGGTTACAAAGATAGAATATAGTCAGGATTCAGTCACGTAGTATGAGTAGGAGGAAACAGAAGGAGATACAGCAGCCAAGAGTGTACAAGATGGGAAAGGAGAGATTAAAAAGGATGAAGGAAATCAGGACTACCTAGAGAAAGGTGAGGGTAGCAGACACAGGTGACTCTAGTCAGGCAGGAGCATGAGGGAGTATGACACCTGGCTAGATATGAGTGGAGAGGAGAAAAGTTACTATTATAATGCTAGCAAGCAGGGGAGAGTAGGCAACCTTAGGTGGTTCCACGTGGGTGCTGCACACGATAGGGTTATAATAAATAACAATAGAAACAAAATTGGACATACAGCAAAAATCACTTTTCTGCTTTGACAATAGGACCCAGATGAGAGGTATTTTAAGGTGCTTCCTGGGTGCCGACACAAAAGGCCTTTATTGTAGATTCAGGGAGACAACTGAATACGTCAGCAGGGAGGGGACAACCCAAATGAGGAGCACTAGGCTTCAAAGCTGGAAAGAAACAAGAGAGGTGGGTTAGGAATAAAAGGTATAAGGGAGTATAAAGCTAGTTAGAGAGTGAGAGAGAAGGTGCAGGAGTAGAGAGAAATACATTTAAATATAAGCATTTGTAAAACAGCAGCAACTATTGTTAAATATAAAAGCTTTGTAAAACAACATCAACAGGTCATGTGAGGTAGAGTGCAAATTTCACAGGTACAGGTAAACCCTAAGAACACTGCTGCCTATGCAGAACTTTTCAGAATAATCCCTGTACAAGCATGTTAATAGGTCCATGTTCAAATCACCATAGGAAAAATCCAATACCACTTCCTTTCAAGCTATAGACCCCCCTCTATGACCCAGGAAACCCATACCATATATTTAAACTTATTAGAAACACTAACTATCCAACCCAGTGCCATATTCTTGGGTGACTTTAATTACCCCGCTATTAACTGGGAATCCTATATGACACCAAACATACAGGCACAGAAATTCCTGGATTTTGTAAACACAAACTCCCTAGACCAGATAGCCAACACACCAACCAGGGATGCAACCATACTGGATCTGATCCTCACTAATATGGGAGAGTGCTGCACACCCCCTACTGTAATGTCTTCCCTGGTAAGGCCAGACTACAAAATGCTCTCCTTTGAAGTAAAAATATAACCTGGACCATCAGCTAAACCTGGAATATTCAAAAACTACTCTAAGGCTAAACTCCTGCTAATACGTGATAACCTGGCAAAATGTCAAGCCCCAATAAACCCTAAGAACACTGCTGCCTATGCAGAACTTTTCAGAATAATCCCTGTACAAGCATGTTAATAGCTGCATAGAGGCAGCTGTACCCATCAAGAAGAAGTACGAAGCTAACTCAAATAATCAAGCCACCTTGGTGGAATCACAACATCAATAGTCTGTATAACAGCAAGAAGAAAATCATGGCAAATATTAGGAGGTGGAGCACTCATCAGGATAAAAGCATTCATGTCAAACTAAACAAACAATTCAGAGGACAAATAAAGTCTACCAAAGCCAAATGTGAGGTATGTTTGGCCTCTCAGACCAAGGACAACCACAAAGCATTCTTTATCTATGTCCACAACATCAAAGGCAATACACAATTGTGTGCAGTGCTCATTATGGATGGAGCCATCTATAATGAGCCAGAAGACTCACCCTACTATCACTAGGGAACAGGTCCTTAATGATTTCTCTAAGACCAAGAACACTGCATCAATGGACCCAGAGAATAGCCCAGGATGCCTTCTAAATAGCATGAAACGTGACCTATCAGGGCCTCTGATATTACTACTTAACTGTAGCCTCCACACAGGCTTTGTGCCTCATGAATGGAGAAAGGCAACAGTCATCCCTCTGTACAAAGGTGGGCCATCTACAGACCCTGGAAACTACAGACCCATAAGCCTCACTAGTCTTATATGTAAAGCCATGGAAAGAATTATCATGGAAATGATCATTAGAGATATAGTAAACCTCCAGAGGCAAATTGGTTTAGTTAAGGGTAGATGCCTACTCAACCTGGTGGACTTCTTTGAGAAGGTAACCAAAACAACGGATGGGGGGGAAATGGTTCACACTGCCTACCTTCACCTCACCAAGGCATTTGACACAATACCCCACTCTGGCATTGTTGACAAACTTAAGAAGTAATGTACAAACTTGTATGTCACCCGGTGGATAGCCAACTGTCTCACAGACAGGACCCAGGAAGTTAAAAGTGGGGAGTCCACCTCAACAAACAGACCAGTCACAAGTGGAGTCCCTTAGGGATCAGTCCTTGAACTGCTCCTTTTTGGAATTTGCCTCTATGAAGTCAAGGCCAATGTCAGTGGTTTTTGGCTGACTAAATATGTAGATGATTGCAAATTAGGAGTTGTCATTGAGTCCCACAAATGTTCTCCAGGAGGGACTGACACAGACAAATAACTTGTGTCAGAGCCATAAACTAAAATTAAATGCCAAGAAATACATAACAGTATCCTTTGGGAAGTCATCCACCCCTGGTAGCTGTCATATTGACAACACATCCCTTAGAGTTGCTCCAGTAGTCAGGAACTTAGGGACACACGTAGATAGTAATCTAGCCTTTGACCATCATGTGTCTACAGTAGTGAGGAAATCATTCTATGTTATGCAACTTATAAACAAAGGTATGGTATCTAAGTCCAAGAAAGTAATTGTTCTACTGCATTCATGATTCATCAGACCTATCACTGAGTACAATGCTCCCTTTGGTATTTACCTAACCAAGCATATCCAACAATTGGAACATCCACAGAGGTTTCTCACTAAACGAATACAGGGTGTGAGTAAAATGTCCTATGCAGACTGCTTCAAGGCCCTATCCCTGTATTCTGTTTCCTACATGTTTTTGAAGAGAGATCTATGCCTGCCATATAGGGCATTGTCAGACCCCACTCTGATGGACCTCCTGCACATCCGCAAAACAAACAGCACCAGATTTACCCTTTCTAAAGATTTAAACCTTGCCCATGATATAAATAGGACCTGCTGGAGAAACAGGTTTGTATCCCACAGACTGCCCTGTCTGTGGAACAGGCTGCCCCATCCATATAAAGCAGAATTCCTCCCTAACCCAATTAAAGTGCAACTTGGACAATTGAATGGAGAACATGAAATTCATCCCTGGTTTGGCACCTATGTCTCTATTGAACACAGGCAACCTGCAAATGGTTCAGCTCCCGGCACCTGTTTCTAAATGTTTCCTCTCCCAACCCCCTGTTTACACTTATCAAGGATATCAAAACTTGTCAGAGATGTGGAATGCATGACTAGGCTTAAAAAGGCCATTGTGATCATTAGCCTGGTAAACACCTATGAACCTATGAATCTATAAGTTTTGGCTACTGGTAAAATTTGGTCCTTTAGTGTCAGCTGGTCATAAAAGATCACTAGATCACCCCAACATTACTCACCTTTGACATAGAATCCACAGTATTATGACTGCAAACAATTATCTGGCTTAGGTATAGTGATGCAGAAGGCTGGAGCATGACACTCATGACAAAGCCTCCATCCTGAAGAGGTTGAACTCTAACTGCCTTACTCAGCCAATGTTACTATAGATTCAGGATAATGTGTCAGAGGTTCAAGGGTCATCATCTGTACAGCAAAAAAGAGATGTATATGGGAGACAAGACCGCAGCCACAATAACTCAGTCCACTGCATATAAGAAATCTCTGAACAGCTGCCTATACACTGCAAACAGCAACAGCCTGATTTTGTAGTTCAGTGAAATCTCATATTGTGGAGATTAAGTCATGGAGGAGTTTATCCATAAGCTCATCATTTTCAAACTTCCTGACCAGGAAGAGGCAAACCAGTCAATGAGAGTGCAAAAAGCCAAAGAATGATTGTGGTACACTATTATATGCTACTGAGAGACAAAACAGGACAAAAACATATATTCTTTGATGTGTCAGCTTACAGATGGCAATATGGGAATCTCTGCTGTAACAGGACTGGCTCTCACTGACGTTATAGAGAGAGAAAACAAACTGACAACGGTTGGAAGTTTCATCATTTACGAAGAAGAAAGGAGCTTCCAACTGTTTTTGTGCATAGTAATGTTAATAAACTACCATTTAACATGTGCTGTGAAGTTCAGAGTGTCAGCATTGGGCCTGACTCGCATTTCACAAAGCACGTGTGTGTGTGTGTGTGTGTGTGTGTGTGTGTGTGTGTGTGTTAGCTAAGAGTCATCCCAATGCCTCAGAGTGAGTGAAGACACCCACATGTGGTATCAACAACTAAGGTACCAATAGGATTATCTTCTCTGAAGCATCTCCCATAGGTAATCATAATCGTCATATTAATGGATAAGGCTGTAAAAGTTGTATTGTATATAATATAGTAGCGATATGCACACACACACACACACACACACACACACACACACGCGCGCGCGTGTGCGTGTGTGTGTGTGTGTGTGTGTGTGTGTGCATGTGTGAAAAACTGAAAGGCTGGCAGCCCAGGTAGATAGAATTTTCTAGATAATTCTATGTCATTGTAAACATTAATATAATCCACAGGCTGTTTTTCAAATATAAAAAAAAACTAAATGTAAGAAAAACTTTGTTACATGTTCTGAACTTCAAAAAATGTAACCACAGTGCACCCAGCTGGAAGAAAGCTGATAAAGTAAAGTATTTTGTGACTGTTTGATTTCAGGGCTCAGAGCGGGATGTCTGGATGAAGGAATTTTTTCTATTGTCTTAGGACAAGAGTTACTTGTTAGATTTTACATGTTTAATGTCTTTTATTGCTGTGGTTTTCTGACCAGGTGCAAGCTTACCAAGAAAACTTCTTTTTTTGGCTTTTCCCGGTTAGGGGTTGCTACAGCAGATCACCTGTCCGCTCATGATTGGCAGTGAAGTTTTACGGTGTTGAGTTGCCAGCCCAGTGCCCAACCTTCCACAGAAGGCACACACATGCACACACTCATGCCTAGGTCCAATTTAGAGTGTCCAATCCCCCTACAGTATGTCTTTGGGATGTGGGAGGAAACTGGAGTACCCAGAGAAAACCCACGCGACCACAGGGAGGACATGCAGACTCCGCACAGAAGGCACTCCTGCTGAGGATCAAACTGGAGAACCTCTTGCTGTGAGGTGGCAATGCTAATGGCTGCACCACTGTGGCCACCCTAAGCTTACCAAGAAAACTAAGAAATATAAATTTAATTTTTCTGTTAGCCTGGAAACCAGAGAAGTGTCAAGAATGATATAATCTAAAATGAGTCAGCAGTGATGTATTATCAGGTAATGAGACATTGGAATGGCTGCAGGGGGACTCTGGCTCTATATTTTGGTTCTGTTCTTCATTTTGCATTTGAAAGTTGGCATCCCACAATTCCATTGGAGTGAGTGGGGGTGTGTAATTATGTATGCAAATTTTACATTAATCAGTGTACAGATTTGTACCTATTTTTCATGGGCCCTGTCCAGATTTGTGATGTTTCCAGGTTGAGAGGTTTGAAGAGAGAGCATTTTGCATTTGTCTTCGGAACTGACAACATCACAAGTACTCTGCCTTTGCTCTATATTTAAGTTTATTTAAAACTTAATACTCTCTTAGAAATAGATGGAAAATAGTAAGATTAGACTAGCTGTTTTCTGTATTTATGTAAGACTATCCTACAGTATTGTTTTAAAGTTCCTGTGTCTGAACTTTTGACTAGCAGTGTGTTGAATTGATGAGATTTGTCTTGTGCTTTTATTATTTATTATTAAATATATTTAAACCTTTCAACTGTGGCTGTTTTGTGTAGAGATAATGTAAGCTCTAGAGTACTTGCATGTATTTAGTGATACTGTACTAAGCCACTCCAACAATCTTGCTGTTCCTCACACTTACTAATTGGGTAATAATATTGCACAGTAAAATTGGACACCCTTTGGTAAGGGCCTTATTAGTAGATAAGTAGGTGTTCTGGTGGCAGTGGATTACTACCTTATAGCCTGGGCAGAAGGGGCATACATAGTGAACCTGTGCAAGCCTTCCCCAGGAGTGTCTGTGTGTTTGTATAGAAATCGTATCTCAAAGTGTGTGTATGTCAGCTACTTGGGCAGGGACACGAAGCACTGGTTGGACAGAGAGAGTGCTGGGAGGACTTGGCTTGGTACCTTGGCTAAGGACTCCACTCTATAGCTGTGCCAGTGGGGAGTCTTATTGGGGATCTGGAGAGAAAGGGAGAAACTAGCCCCAGACTGACTGTGATCCTTGTCTGCTCTTAAGGGAAATCGTACTTTACTGTGTGTGTTCTTGTTATCCTCCCAATGTGTATGCCCCTCACTGGTGCTAGTGGTGAGGATTGAGGCTTCTTGATTACTGGCCCAGTGCACAGGCATCACAATATATATATGTATATATATATATATATATATATATATATATGTAGATATGGGTTCACTTTATAATTTTGAAATACTGAAATCCAGAATTTCATAATCATGAACTGCTACAATCCTGAAAGCTGATAATCAGGACATTGCAAATCCTGATGCATGTAATTAATAGCACCTGTTTCCTTAACGCTCTGTATGTTGTATCGATCCTGTAATGGCATCAGTGAGCTATCCACCCCTAGGAAACATTGGCGGCATTTACAAAAGTGTGGAGTCCCAAAAGGGAAGAAGTGTCTTAATTATAGATGGTTATGTATACCATCTTGAAAATAAGTCAAACTTAAATAATTATTGGTGCTGTAAATGGAAAATATCAATGGGCTGGAAAGGTAGGAACATCACAAAATCTGTGGTCAGTCATGAAGAATTTTTTAAAACAGAGCCACACAATCACACAGGAGATCTGTCAGAAATAGAGCGACACACTATGTGTTCACAGTTAAAACATAAAGCAACTGTTTTAAGGGATGCACCTTGCCTTTTAGTAGAAGACATTCTAGCTTCTACTTCAGTAGATGTTGTTCCAGAAATGCCAAACAGACGAGTGTTACTTCAAACAGTAGGTAGGGTGAGACGTAGATCTAATCTACATGCAGGAAGTTGTAGCATTACATTCGCAACAATCGATGTTTGTGATATTCCTTTAAAATCTGGAATGTTTATTCATCGCCATGTAGACAATCCTTGTGGAGAAAATTCTGTTTTAATATTTACTACTGAACAAAACTTGTGTGATTTAAGCCATGCGACGATATGTCTAATGGATGGCACCTTCTTACATAAAGGTGACATCTGTAGACAACTATATACAATTCACGGGTTTTTACATTGTGGAAAGTACTCAAAATGTGTGCCCCTCATATATTGTCTCATGAATAAAAAATCTTTCAAAGCTTACACTATGATGTGGGATTGCATATTTAGGCTAATGGAAGAACAAGAGTGTGATTTGGAACGACATTACATATTGTGCAACTTTGAGATTGCAGCTATGAAAAGTATAAGAAGTAACTTTATTGCTGTAAAGTCAAAAGGGTGCCTATTCCACTTTAGTCAGAATTTGTGGAGAAAACTCCAACAATTGAGTTTAACTCACTTATATAATAATAACAACATGGGGTTTCAAATTGCAGTAAAATGCCTCGTAGCTTTGGCATTTCTACCGTAAGAGGAGGTTTACAAAGCTTACTTCCTTTCCCCTTACTTTCCTTCTGAGAGGAAAGACCTAGTCAAGTATTTTGGTAACTGGTACGTTATGGGACAAAATGTAACTTTAGTACAAGATCTGGTTCTGTATAAAGATTTCCTCCTGTGTTTCCGATTATGTTTTGGAATGTGTACAAGCTAAATGAACTGGGTTTACCTCGTACACAAAATACGGTGGAGGCATGGCATCGCAGACTGAAATGCCGTTTAGGAGCTAAGGCAGCTATTAGCTAAAGAGCAGGCTAGGGTGGATGAATTAAGAATACGTCTTAGTAGTGGTAGTGCACCCACTCCAAAGAGATGTAAGGTTGTCATTCGTCAAAGGTGCTTTGACACAATTTTGTCTACCAGAAAGGAGTATACTGCTATTAACTTCCTGAAAGCCATAGCAGGATTATTTCAGTTTTGAGTAAGTTCTGACAGTGCTTTTTAAAATGTTTCATGTTTCAAAGCAGTTTTAGAAATTTAAGTAAACATATGCCGTTTCACACTGTGGGTGGATTGCAATGGTGAAGGGGACAAAAAAAGGAGAAAAATACACCTTAGTCACTGTGTTCGGGATTTCAATAGTTTGTGATTATGGTATTCACGATTTTCAACTTTTGGGATTGTGGCTGTTCGTGATTATAATTTCAGGATACTGAAATTCGGGATTAGATATATATACATGTGTATATATATATATATATATATATATATATATATATATATATATATATATATATATATATATATATATATATATATATATATATATATATACATATATGTATATATATATATATATATATATATATATATATATATGTATATATATATGTATATATATATATATATATATATATATATACATATATATATATATATATATATATATATATATATATATATATATATATATATATATATATATATATATATATATATATATATATATATATATATATATATATATATATATATATATATATATATATATATATATATATATATATATATATATATATATATATATATATATATATATATATA